>NW_017144533.1:65840-70835 GCF_001652005.2 Ceratina calcarata
TCTTCTTACATTTATAATTTTATAACTCATTTAATTTGCAGTAGAATTGTACAAATTAGTCAGTAGAAGTATTTTTATAATGAGAGACTGAGAACGCGATTCGATTCACAATTTGCATGCACGGTTAAACTCGAGACAACGCGTAACAGCGGTGAAAGGTGTGACAAAAGAACGTTACGCGTAACCAGAGACGCGACGACGCGCGACGTTCCGTAACAAGACTCGAGGGCTTAGCTTATTGTTAGGTGTAAACATTAAGGCACTAAAGAACATGAGTTACTATCGACGCTATTTCATATACTGGAACAGCTTTTCATTGATACTATATACCAATTTTAATGACAGTTTTATGTAAATTGATTCCAGAACAATATTTTAAACGAATGTGCGTTTGCAACGTAGAGTATTATTACAATTTTAGGCAGTATATCTTGTAGAAATTGTCAATTGATTTAAATGAACTGTATTTAAAATATTATTGTAAAAATATCGAGCAAAATTGTTTAAGACAGTACGAAGTAAAATTAGTAAAATAAAATTCGTTAATGATTCTATTAATTCTTTTGTTAGAATCAAAGAAATGTGCAAGTGTCCATATACGTTTGAATACTAGTAATTTGTGTATGTGTGTGTGAGCGCGCGCGTCGCATAAATCCTTTGTAAACGGAATAGACGCCCGCTGCATCGAATTAGCATCGGATTAGCCGAGTTAGTGGCTGGTATCCACACGGCCCGGAGCTAGGATAGCCAGGAACGGGACGCGAGAAATCGAGAATTTATGCGGCGCACGTACCAGTCGTTTCGGAGTTGCAAAGCCGCGGACAAAAATCGCGCCGCCGCTTTGATACTGGCTATCACCTTGCGCCCCGTTGTACTTTTAATTAGCATACGATCGATCCTCGCCTCGACCCTCTGCCAATGGTTTATATCGGATTAGTCAGATAAGAATGTCCGTGGATGTTGTCTGTAGATTTATTGCTTTTAATTAGCTGTCTTATTAATTGTTTAATTGTTCGATATTATTTCTCGTTATAGTATTAACTTTTCATTTTAATTATTCATACTCCTCTTGCGGATGTAATTATTGTATTTATTTAACTGCTTTAATAATTGAATTGCACGATATCGAGGGATGCGGTAGTGTCCCGAAGGCAAATTTGATTCTGAAGATAGCAGCTTGCCAACAGGAACAATTTGACATTCGAATTTTTGTTTTATTTATTATAATTAAATCTTTTGGCATTTCGTTCCTTATCGTACTTTTGGTCTGTCGTCGTTTTGTTACATAAGGAAAGGTCGTCAACTTCAGGTCCGGCAGTCTGTATAAATGTATTACGTTACGTAAATATGTTTCGTGAAGTATGATTCTGCATAAAAATCCGCAATTTAGTTATAACGTTAACAATTTATTTACCAAGGAAATACTTAAAATACTTATATAGTAGATTCGTTGAATCGATAAGCAATTCAGGATTGTTTAAAAGCTGTTTATCTTATGAGCAATCCGATTGCAATCTGGCTACGGGCGAAATGGGTTTCCAATAAGATTTCAACGGTAATGAAGTCTTTGACGAATTCATGTAGCCACCATACAACTGGTGAATGCGATTCGCATCGATTATCAGCGGACATAAAAGCGAGGAAAACGAAGCCGGTCGGTCAGTGGTCGATCCCTTCGAGTCGCGTGTTTTGTCTCGATTTCCTGAATAGCGTAACCGAAGTAGACCGAGTCGATCGCGGATGCGAAATGTGCCCGTCCGATCCGGGGAACAGGTGCACGGCTGGTCGATTAGACGGCCGCCCAGAGAGCGTGTCGCCCGTGGAATTGCCGGTCTGCGTGCCGTGACACGCGAACGGTACCGCACTCTCCTGGTATGCCGTAATACAATGGATACACGTACACGATCATCTGTGCGTTAAACAAACGCGACATGAAATGTTTACTTGTATAGAAATCTGACCTAACAAACTGAATCTTGTCTGGTACAAATACTCTCCATAAAACATCATTCATGTGTGCAAGAATATTAATTAAAGGTTTACCAGACTTCGTGAATAATGTGATGGACATTGAAAAAATAAACCATGTAAAATAAAATATTGACCATAGCAATGAAAATGGTATAGTAGATGTAGTTTTAAATTTAATTGAATTACTAAAAGTGCAATACGAGCAAAATATTAAAATCTGGAAAGTGATTGTAGTTTAGTACCTCCTAACAAGATTAATAAACTACTCTATTCATACATGTATAATTTATTGTATAGATATGCAGAATCTAATTAAAATAAGTAAATTATTGCTTACGAACGTTGTTTGCATTAAATTTACGTATACAACTATGACTACTTGCTGCTGCTTGACAACTTTGACTAAATAGACTACTTCATTAATTCCACAAGATCTCTTAAACATACGTGACGTCACACATTCTTATGGACAGAGCTGTTAGGTTTTGTTATACGTGTAGCTGCCGTTGGATTCAGGAGCCAAGCTAAAAGGGTCGAATTGAAAAAGCCGCCCATTTGTTCCGAAAGATGTTTCCTGGCTCGGTGTGCAAGGGACACAGAATTGTAATGTATCTCCTTGCAACAGTGGCCCCCGTGTTTCTCGCGATTCACAACGGTGTCTACACTCGAAGACGCGTCGAGGGCCATTCAGGCAGCAACTATCCATCTTTGAGCATCCGAGCGCATTGTTTGCTGTCGCTTTGACCATGATGTAAGGAGACAAAGTGTACTACAGCGCACCCCGATTATCGACCATCACGTCCATTTTCGTCCCAACTTCGGCCATATTGGATTTTCAACCAATCACAACGCGCAATTATTGAAAATAAATTACATATATCATATATCTTAGTATAAAAAAAATAAAAAATATTATAAGTATCAAATAAGTAATATAAAGGGGAGTATAAATTAATATAAATAGGAATATTTGTTTCGTAGCCGAAAATGCTTGAGTAGTGTGTTATTAAGTAATCGTCATATCATTATTACATAAGTATGAAATTATGAGTAAATAAAAAACAAGATTACCGAAAAATAAATTGTTTTCTTAACAATTTTCATTTTTAAACATAATTTGTTTCATTAATAAAATTTAGTGGTTTCGCTATTCTTTGTGCGATTCTAATATTAGCACAGCTGTCGTTTCTAATTTTATTTAACTCCCTTAGCATAATATAAGCACGAGTTTTTACCAGGTACAAAAGAACTTTGTCAGGAATATTGAATTTGTTATTCATTGTTATTTTATCAAAGTGGCCATTTTGAGGAAAATTAAATTCATGTCGGAGAGTGTGTCTTTGTGAAAATAATTAAAGACTTTTCTTAAGTTCGTGCACTTGACAGTAATTCTTCTGTCGGATAAATAAGCGAGCCTCTTAACACTAGATTGCCCAAGGAAGTCATTTTGACTGCTTTAGGCAATATAGGTATATACTAAGTTTCAGTCTTTCTAGTGTTAATACATGGCATATCCAGTGTGTGGGATGTATTGTATATACATATGAATTTCTCTAGTAAGTATACCGAGCATTGGATACTGTGATCTGAATCTATAAGCTAAATATCCAGCTATATAAATTAAAGCTTCATCTGTGATTATTGTACGAATTAATCGTACCTCAGGCAATCCATTTTTTCAATATTCTATTTCACTTTTCAATTTTCTCCTGACCGACATACAAATGTGATAGGAATGTACAGATGTAAGCGTTACGTCGCCATATTGCGCAGAACGAGTCAAAAGCGCGTCTGCCTAAAGCTAAAGAGCACACCTTGTTTTCCTTACATCATGGCTTTGACCGTGCCAGTCGCAATTCCATCGAGACAGTGTCGCGTCGTACGCTCGGTAGCGCTTAGACAAACGCGAGCACAACGGACCACCAGCTAATTTACGGCTTCCTCCTCGCCACCCTCTCCCCCGCCTCTCCGGTGAGTTCGTGATTCCTCACGGCTTCTCCCGTTCTTCCTCGTTGACGTTTCCTCGTTAGCTTCTCCGAAATTCGCTGAAGACGCGAGGCGCAAACGGGCTACAGATTTCGTACAATCTTACTATTATCTCTCTCTGCTTTAGTTTAGAAACGCTGGATTCGCAAATTACGAATAGTTACGAGACGTTGGATTGTCAATTTCCAAAGTGCGAATCAAAGTTTGTTTTATGTACAGTAGCATACTACGGAAATTAACCAAATATTTTTAGACATGTATTTTATATAATACTGAAACTGCGTTTTATGATACCTGAAGCGAAGATTTGTATGCAAAATTCAAATCTATTAGAAAAATGAATTTCTGAGAATTTCTTTGATTATTTAAAGATTGCAATATGCATCTATTTCAAAATATTCTGTATGTATTTATAATACATTATGTATGCACTTTATGTCTTTTACACATACCATTTTCTTTAATAATTTTTTCATTATAATTGTTGATTAACTGATTTTACTAAAAAGTACAAATATGCTTGCATGAACTTAATGTAGAAGTAACGGTATGACGTTAATAAGTAAGCGCATAATGCAAAGTATTCCCTTGTGCCAAAAGCAAAGATTAACGCTGAGTCATCTGCATTGGACGCTAACCGTTCATATGCAATATTAAGTGTTTTCGCGACCGTAGCCAAGGACTTTAAACCACTCTGCAATTGTTTCTAGTGGACATTTAATTGTCTACTTATATGCCAGGTCCATGGATAAGAACATCCTTTGGCACCAAACTCGATTAACTCGAAGCTTAACGTTAAAATCATTAACTTTTTTTATATATGCATTTCTGCACTCAAAACCAGTCATTTTTGACGCTTTTTAGAATATATTTCGAAATTTTGACAAAAACAAATTTTTCAATTTTTTCGGAATTTTTCCAAGGGGTATCCCTTCAGATTTGGCAAAATTTTCGTTTTTTGCCAATAACTTCCAAACCGTTGGTCCTACGAAAAAATTGCATGAGACTTTTCTTGTAGAGGACGATGAGATCTACAAT
>NW_017144533.1:73382-78965 GCF_001652005.2 Ceratina calcarata
TCTACAAGAAAGGTCTTATACAATTTTCCCGTAGATTCAACGGTTTAAGAGTAATTAAGGAAAAACGAAATTTTTCGCCAAAAGTTTGCTGATTCGACGGTGGAATGGTCGGATTTTGTCAGTATCAATAAAATTACAAAATATAATATATACATAAATAATAAATAATAAAGTTTTTAGAAGAATGATAGATTTATTAATTTAATGATGTTTGTTACAATTATGCCTTATGTAAAACTCCCAGCTTTCTTAGAGCGATGTACGCTTCTCAATCGGCTAGCCAAGAGTGACTCTGGACTCTGGAACGCTGTCGTTTCAATTCCTGGCCCCTTTTTCCCTTATCGTTCTACGACAACGTACATTGACGACCACAGTATTGCCAGAGCCCCAAATATGCTCTGCCTTACACTTCAGCATACCTAACATTAAAATATTATATGGTATTAAATATAGCTGAATGTTCATAGCAGATTTGATGAAATTATGTAACAAAAATGTTTTGCGTGAGGCACGTTTTATTGAGATAGCCTGTAGCATTTCGATTAAGTGGAGTTGGATTCGGGTAAGAAGCGCAAGAAGTGAGATCGCGCATAGAAGGAGCTGGGTTGTAGCATTGTGTGCCACGACAGACGTTCTGTCACGGCGAGCGAGCAGCGTTATTACACGTCAAAGGACAGCGACAAGCTGCGTCCGCGGTCGTACATCAAGCCGGTTGGTTCTAACTTAACCGGTGCGCTCGCGGCCACGTTGATACCCTCCTCCGAGCACGCATCGACAAGATGGATCGGTTATGTTTGCCACTAAGAGACAGACCCGACGTTTAACCGATTGTATTTATGACACTTCCACAGACAAACGTTACATTGGCTCCCTTCCACGCATTCACATCTCAAAACATAAGGAAAATACGAGCCGAGAGTAAAATGTAATTTTTACTTTATCAAGGAGATATCGATTTCTCAATACATTGGCGAATCTCGCATTTGAACAATAAAATCATTCAATAAAAAACTTTTTACATGAATTATGTTTATAATAATACTGAATAATAAGTATGTGACAAGCTTATGTTAGACATTTCATAGAGATGGGTGAAGATCTCAAGAGAATCTTAGAACATTTCGCATATTTTCTGAGAAGGCGTAAGTTATGTTTGTTTGAAGTTCGGAGAGTACATACTTTATCCCGGACAGACAGAACTGGATCAAGACAGACATAATAATTGATGCATGTTCATGAGTCTCTGTTCATGTTCGCGTGCTCTCTTTGGAATTCCGAAAAGCAAATACGCAAGAATATTTCTCTAATTCCAGCAACGTTAAACCAAGAAATATAATACTACACGACAGATTAAACACTGTACGAATTATCAGCAATCATTCTTACAATTAAATCAAAATCAGTTATTCATATTACGTTATAAAGCGTATTTTATCTGTACAATCATATGAAGTAGTAAACTTTAGAAATTTCAAACCAGTGAAGTTCAATTGTACTTTATTTCTATGATAATATGAAATGGCTCATGATAGAAACAGTGGAATAATACCGGAGGCAAGCTTTGCGACTAAACTCTCAAAGCTCTCATAACTTCCGGACGGTATCTCCCCGTTGGGGCAGGATCGACGCGGAGGAGCTAGCGACCTGACGAAAGCCAGGGAATATCAGCGCTCAGGACTCGTACATGTACGCATATCCCAGCTTTGTGATTTTAACCTCGAGTGCTTGCAAATATTTACGAATCAGTAACGGCTAATTATGCGTGTCCACTCGAGTTTCCACTATGGAATACTGTTCTCTTTGCTCCTGATACCGGCCCTTTGTGGATCCTACTTCACGATTCCATGCGTCCTAATTCGGACTAGTTAGTGTCCGTCGTAAAGATCATACTCGCTACATTTTCTAAAGGAAGTTACACGCAAAATAATGAATGAATGGACTGTCGACTTTTATTTATTCATTGTACATAAGAGAATTTTATACAAGGTGTTTCAGAATAGACGATGTTTTCCAGTGAAGGTACGAAAGAGATTGAAATTCTGAGTCGGAAATTTCTCTTCCACTTTCGTCTCTAACTGCTACTAACAAAGTTATTAAATAGTGAACCAACTGGGACACTCTGTATATAAAACTTCACCAAACCTATGGTATTATTTAGAAAGATATCACATAATCACCGATACTTATATGATTTCTTATGATCATTCTACCGAGGACGTTATTAATTATTATCAGAAATTGTGATAGACAGTTTGGAGGATCTTAAAACTTGTGTATAACAATTCGTCGAGTAGGGGAATAGTCGGTGAGTGATACACTCGATCAAGGATAAAAGCGATCGAGTGGCTTTGAAACTCGACTGGCCGCGATAACATTCGGATAGGTATGTAGTCATAATGGGATCGGCGATGCGTGTTTCGTGATATCGCCGCTAACGCAACACGCAAACCATAAACTGGCCTTATTAATTGCGGTGGAGTGATTACCAATTGACACATCCTCGTCGCTCAGCTAAAATGCAGGTAGATATACGTGTAGTGTGAATCGGCGATTATCTGAATTCGTCGCCCATTCATTTCATTATAGAGCATTCACACAATGGGGTTTCATTTGCCACGATACGAGAATATCTTCATTCAATGAAAATGTTAAGCGTCTTGTAATTCAATCGATGTATGATAATAATTATTGTTGTTCTGTATGTGAAGAATCAATATAATCAATTAATTCTACATGTGTAACGTGCTTCATAAAATAATTAGATAAATTAAATAGTTTAAGTCAGTTTATGTTGAGTTTAAGCAATTTTTCTAGCTTTTCCTAAAAGTTCTGAGCTTTTTTTGCAATATTAAATCTTTATTCAAAACCAAGCAAGAAAATAATTAATCAGCGAAATATTTCCCGTTTGAGTCAATGATCTTTTGCTATCGGGTAGCTTGCATATTCCTTGACGATAAAAGCTCACCGGCTTCGAAGCGATAAAGACATAAATTCATTTTCGTATCTCTTCAAATCTCACGAAATGTGTATCAACCAAATGATGCTACAGCAACTGGAATAGGTAGCAATCGGAAGGCGTCATGTCTGGGCTATACGCCGCATACGAGAGATGTTCCCACCCTAACGCAAAGACATGATCAGTTTCAATCTCTTGAGGCCGTCCAGCACGCGGTTCATCTTCAAGACTGAAATCTCTTTGGCGAAATTTTTGATATCATCTTCTACATAACTTAAACGTACTTCATATGCAGACATAAATCCCAGTCGCATCAGGAGCATTTTTATTCACATTAAACGCGAAGTGGACGGAAACTCCAGTATGCTCTTTCGTTATTGCAATCGTGAGCACAATGATTTTCAAGATTACGTGCATCAAACACCAAATCGCATGGTATTTTAGGAGGCCGAATGGCAACGTTTTAAAACTGCGAATAAATAAAATTAAAATTATCATCTCGATTGTATGAAATCTGAAGCTGAGAACATTTTCGCGCGTATTCATCACGTACATTCACAAATTTGCATTAACGAATTTATTAATGTACGTGACTAAAATACTGTTCGGTCTAGTAGTCGGTTTTCCTGGAAGGAGATCTGGAGCTTATTACAGAGAATGAAACGCAGGAGGCAACCGGTATTTATAACTTCAAGTCCGCGTATTACACATTGTAGAATGCGGAGTATTAAATCATATTCGCGTCTCGTAAATCGCGATAAAACCTCGCTCCGAGCAAATACAAGCTACCTATTAATTATCGCGATACATAACCATGAATCATCTTTGAGAGATAGAAGGACAGCTTGGATTCCGCGTTGCCAACCGAGGAGTGCTACCGCTCTTTCAAGTCACAAACGCATTGCGTGTACGTGCGGTGCGCCTAATCGACAGATATTTTCGGTTCTACTGGACAGACGCTCGTCTTGAAAGTTAGTATAATTGGATTTTATTTTACATGTACGTTAAGTAATTAATGGTACATAAGAAATTCACATATCTTTGCACACACGATTCTTAAAAAAATTAAGGAGTAAACATTATTAATGTTTATTTTAATAAAATGAAATTGATGATAAGCCGAGCGGAAATAAATGAAATGAAAAAAGGTTGGTCAAGCTTGGACAGAAGTTCGGTCTCGCGTATAAAATTCAATCAAATCAATTGGACGTGCAAATATTGATAATTTCAATAACGTACCTGTTCAAGAAAATGGGAAGAATGTTTGCACGTCTCGACTCCTCGCTCGAGAGTTTATTGAAAATGTTTGCCGCCAGTGTCGTTTCATCGTACCTAACATCCCGAGTGGAATATTGATGCGAAGAGCTGCGCAATCGATTCTTAATCGAGCGCTCGTTCGCTCTGAGAATTCTCGGAATCGATTTTTCTTCGGAACGACGTTTCGTGCAAGCATTAGAAAACGAGATGACTCTATCCATTTTAATGAAAACATACAGCTTTTCTGCCGTCCACGTTCGATTATACAAAGAAAATTATTGCAGTCTTGTAACACCTGAAAAGAATTTAGTTGATTGGTCCAATATTAAAACAGGTATTCCGTTTTTGAAATATGTTCGAATGTTGAGGAGAGCCACTATACCTGTCGAATGCCTAAAGATCAGTTTTCAATTATAATTGTCTTTAAATAATTAACTTTCGAGAATCTGTCACTCTTTATTGTTGTTTTCCTTAACTATAGTGAATAAATTTGGTCCTCAGAAGAAAACGTGATAAATTAAAATTGCAATAACTTTTAAAGGAGCTAATGAACTTTCTCCATGATTTCCACGTACATTCTTAGTGATAATTAACATCAGATAATAGGGGCTTACCGATGGGACATTATTTTTATTTATAACCAGAACATCCTTAATCCTCCATCCTAATCCCAAAAGTTTATGCACTTTAGAAACGCATTTTTTAAAAAGAAATCAGACGTCGGAAGAACATTGCTAATAATAAACAACAACAAAAAGTTTTCGATTTTTCCGAGATTTTTCCAAGGGGTACCCCTTCAGATTTCGCGAAATTTTCGTTTTTGGCCAATAACTCCCAAACCGTTGGACATACGGAAAAATGGCATTTGACCTTTCTTGTAGAGAACGATGAGATCTACAATTTCCATGTAAAAATTTTTCGCTATCGTCAATAGTTAACGAGTAATTTACAAAAAACTGTTTTTTAATTTTTCGTCAATAACTCGTTAAATATTAATGCTAGCGAAAAACTTATACAGGAATTGTAGATCTCGTCGTCCTCTACAAGAAAGGTCCTATACAATTTTCTCGTAGATTCAACGGTTTAGGAGTAATTAAGGAAAAATGAAATTTTTTGCCAAAAGTTCGCCGTTTCGACGCTGGGATGGTCGGATTTTGTCAACATCAATAAAATGCCAAATAATCATACGTAACTCGTTAAATATCAAAGTCAGAAGGAAAACAACTTTTATTTCAAGCATTTTTCGATATTTTGAAAAAAAAAAAATTGTTCGTCATCGTCAGTACTTAATTGGATATTTCCTTCTATACCTTTTAGCACGTAGCTATTTATAATTAGCATTGTTCTTCCGACGTCTGATTTCTTTTTAA
>NW_017144533.1:79032-87448 GCF_001652005.2 Ceratina calcarata
GGGGTACCCCTTCAGATTTCGCGAAATTTTCGTTTTTGGCCAATAACTCCCAAACCGTTGGACATACGGAAAAATGGCATTTGACCTTTCTTGTAGAGAACGATGAGATCTACAATTTCCATGTAAAAATTTTTCGCTATCGTCAATAGTTAACGAGTAATTTACAAAAAACTGTTTTTTAATTTTTCGTCAATAACTCGTTAAATATTAATGCTAGCGAAAAACTTATACAGGAATTGTAGATCTCGTCGTCCTCTACAAGAAAGGTCCTATACAATTTTCTCGTAGATTCAACGGTTTAGGAGTAATTAAGGAAAAATGAAATTTTTTGCCAAAAGTTCGCCGTTTCGACGCTGGGATGGTCGGATTTTGTCAACATCAATAAAATGCCAAATAATCATACGTAACTCGTTAAATATCAAAGTCAGAAGGAAAACAACTTTTATTTCAAGCATTTTTCGATATTTTGAAAAAAAAAAAATTGTTCGTCATCGTCAGTACTTAATTGGATATTTCCTTCTATACCTTTTAGCACGTAGCTATTTATAATTAGCATTGTTCTTCCGACGTCTGATTTCTTTTTAATTATAGGAAATGCGTTTTTCTAAGGTACATAAACTTTTGGGATTGACTGTATAGCCAATACATCCTTAATTCGACTATCAACAGCAAAGCGTAACGTAGCCAATTGGTCAGTCTGGGTGGCAAGGTATAGGACTCGGTCTAGATCGGTGTTGCTCACTCGATTTCCTCGAGAAATCTACTGGTCGGTCGGGGAACGATCTTTTCTCGTAGCCTCGAAAAAACGAAAAACTGCTAGGTACCGAGACAATCATTTCGCACCGCGTAATTGCGTGCACGGCCAATTACGAAGCCTCCTCGGCGATCCAGGAACCCGTGTCCCGATTGGGATCACGGTTATTGCTTTCCGTGGAAGAAAGTCGAATCGTTTCCACGAAACTCGGATAAGGTGGCTGCTACTGTGATTAGCTGGTTGGTTTCTTTTTATGAAAAAAGCTAGACCTTTATTTCCTTTTATTTCGCGACCGTTCAGATTGCGTAGTAAGTATAGATTATGGTTAAACGCAAACGCAAACTCATAGTTGGATCAGTGCAATCTGTTATTCATTTTTATCATTTTATAATGTGGAAATTAAATGAATCGTCTTATGTAATTTTGTTAGACAAAAGAAATCTCGATCTAAATTTCATTTATTAAATTGATATCACAAATGCTTTATTTTATATAAAAACTTATAGTATATTAATTATATATTTTCATTTTTCGATCGTTTTATTTACTTTTATAGGATAAACGGAATCAGAATTCAGATATTATTCTTAAAACTGATATCATAAATGCATTATTCTGCATAAAAAACTACTTACGTAATGTTACTATAATATAAAAACTTTTTTTTAACACATCGTCAGCGCAGATAACAGAGCAATTACTCTGATAACCGGTCCGCGGTTGCTCACCGAGCGTGTAATGCTTGTGACATATGATTTTTTTTCACGCCTCTCGATTTCCAATTTCGCGTGACGCGACGCGTAGCTATGCCGGAAAATTATAACGCGTGGACCGAGCCAGTGACCAGTTTAATTCACCGGCGATCACGGCCAGTTACCACCCATCCGGCGTGCAGTATCGCCAGTTCAGTTATCAGACAGTTACGCTGTGCGAAGAGACCGGTGGAAGGCTGACTAGGTTCGAGAACCGTGAAGCCACCTGCATTACGCATCCGCTCGCGTGTCTGTTGACTCTGAATAGCTCATCTCTTGCGATTTTTCCAATACAATAAAAATACGATTTATTCGAATCTTCCAATTATATTTGTTATTAATTGTCTAATGATCGATTATTTATAAATGCAGATAACGAAAATGAATCTTATGTTTATATGAAACTCTACTCTTAGCAAAGTGTGTTTATAACACGATTGATAGGATTTTGAATTGAAATAAAGCGGAAAGTACAGAAGAAGATCTAGCTTAGTAAAGTGCATTCTATAGCACTATGCATGAAATACATATAAATCACCATAGTGGTGATTCATAGTGATTGGGTTTGGTGGAATGAATACGACAATCCCAACTTTTGATGTCTCTCGTACACAAATCAGATCGTATCTCATAGATAACACGAATTATGTTTGTTTTAAGGTCGTCGATAGTTTGTGAGTTGTTGGAATAAACGAGAGACCTAACATGGCCTCACAAGAAAAAGTCTAATGGCGTCAAGTCGTAAAATCTTGGTGACCAGCGCATTTCTCGATTTAATCCTATCGTTGAATTTGATAATAAATTTTAATAATTCCAACACGTCGAGCAACTGAGTGCAAATATCATGTGACTGACAATTGTGTAACAAACATGGCGGCTGTGATCAATTTAAAGATCTAACACTCTTATTGGAGGACTGTATATTTTACATCTGCAGAATGTTTGGATAAACAATATTAAATAAATTTAAGTAATAATTTCATGGATAATATTTTACACGCACGATGCAGACATAATTGTGCAGAACAATGGAATTGAAGCTTGTAATAAGTTTTTCCATTTATAACTAAATAATATACCTCGATGTTTCCTACTTTCAGACGTGTTTATTCCATTTGTAGCTGATGCCAGATTCATTTAACGGTATTTCAATGCTCATTCTCTCACTGTATTCAATTTTATAGATGATCCTCTTTATCTCATTGTTGTACAGTGTATAGCAAGCCGAGAGGCCGCATAATGAACAGTACTAATCTTTGTAACATTGTTGAATCGACTGCGTAAATGGGTATTGATCGAACGAGGGTTGGTTTCGAACCAGAGCAAGTACAGAACGGCATCGAATATAGGGAATGCTTCGTCTGTGGGTGGGGTGCAAAAGGTTTGAATTAGAAAGTTATTATTGGAAAAGTTTGTACCCGGCTCGACGCGAATGCTCGCCAGATTGTCCGATACCTATTTTATTTCTACTCTGTAAATACGTGAGTGATTACGTTTTGCAAGTTCTCGTTCAGTAATAAGACTTTTTAATTTAGATTTTTTAGAAGACAAGAATCATTAGACTTTTATGCAAAATGTATCTTTTGCAATGTCCATTTAGAAAATGAAACCTACGTGAATAGATCTCGTTTGAATAAAAAATACTCTCTCAATTTATGTTTTATAGAAGGCGAGCAAGTTCATTACGAATAGGCTGCAGATTTTTATGCAAAATGAATCTCCTCTGTAGCCGGCGTGAATCAATTGACAAGTTGTGTAATGATTTGATCGATATCGATGTAAGCCGAATTGTGTATTCATTCGATGAGGGAGAGTCAAGAGAGTGGATTGTGGGCCAGGAAAGACGTAAAGTCACGTTGAGTTGATTATAAGTTGGAAGTATTAAGGATACTTTTATAGCTGTTATAGTAAAGCTGTATTAAGTGTAATATAAGTTAGACGTCTTTAAGGATACTGTAGTAGTTGTTTGTATTATACTAATATTGAAGATATTGTAAGGTATTCGTCTTAAGGATACCACACCTCTGATTTCAATTCAAGAAATCAAATCAAAATATAGATTATCTACTTTGGACATATGTGAATAGTTAGGATTCAGAAATAGATCTCTTTTGAAAGTAAAACTTTTTAATTCATATTTCATAGGAAACCAGGAAATTTATTGTATTAAATATTATATGAATCAATTTATTGGAAATGGGTTAATAAATGAAACTTGTTGAATATAATCTTTTATTATAATGGCTTGGAAGGACGTCTGTCCACAAAGAAATCCGCACTGCAGTTGAGGAAGAGCCTATCACTCATACTAAATTTTTTGTGCCTAATCAAAGAAAACCATTCGTGCACAGTGTTTATGATCCAGGCCTTCAGTAATAAACAGTTATACACAACTGATTAGCATAACAGCGTGTTATAAGCACGCTGTGCTAAGGGTAGAATTTCATATAAACATAAGATTCATTTTTGTTATCTATATTTATAAATAATCCAACACACTCAAATTATACGAGACATTATAACTGTTGTAATACGACTATTACATGAATTCTAGTACTAGTAATAGTATTTCAATAATCGCATCAATTACTGTATTAACCAATGTACCAAGCATCGTATTAAGCATTACAGTAGGTATTCCATGGAATACTCTATTAATTTCGATTACTATAGTCATGGCAGTTGGTGTACGACGCAAATGGTTTAACAAAAAAGGTAACATGTACCACCGTGTACTTTTGAGCGGCAGTGTACGTTCCGGCTGAATTCAGCTCGCGTCAAGGGGTCGGATGTGAGTTCACCCCTGTGAACAATGATCTAGCTACCATTTGACGTCAGTGGATTTATTTCTGGCCGCCGTTTTCGAGCGCTCGCCGCAATTCTATAAAAATGCACTACTGCAGTTGTTGATACTAACTTTTTTCACCTTTTTACGACGGACGGGCTGCTCGTTTTATTTTTCCGGGCCAATTGAAACATTTGTGTTTTACACGTTTTGTAAAAAACTTATTCCTCGTTTCACTCTTCGCAGAACTGTCTCTCGTTTATTTTAGTGTCTTTACTTAGAATTATCAGATTTTTTTATAAAATGCAATTTGAAGTCAGAGAACTATAATAGAAAGCGAACCACTTAAACAATGTAAATGAAATTTGTTATTAAATATCGATTTTAAAACTAACATCATATAAGGTTTATTTTGCACAAAAATCTGTAGCCTAATTATCTGATCTTTTATCAGACGCAATTTGATAAGAGGAAAGTATGATAGAAATTGAATAACTTAATCCATGAAATTTATCAAAATGTTATCAGGCGCGGATACGTGAGGTTGATAACCGACCAAACGGGGTAGGCAATTCATTCGAGGCTTGTTAATAGAGTCGTCCGTAAGGCTGTTCGATGCAATTGTCCTGGATGGAAGGACAGTCGACATCAGGACGTAGTGGCTATATCAGTTCCGTTCCCGGTTAGGTCGAGAAGCAAATTACTTCTCCTCTGACCCCTCACCTCGTCACCCTCGCATAGAAACTGCTTGACGCGTTGTTATACGTATGACCAGTGTATAGCTAGAGCGGCACTGTTTTCAGGGAAATCTATTGCCTTTAACTGTAGGGGAAATCAAACTGAAATTGAACTGAAGATTAACTCTGTTTTTAAGTCACAGCTTTTCTAGCTTTGTTTCAATATTTTTTCTCAAACGAATCGTTATATTTATGATATTGTAAAAGCTTAAATTATTAGTTTTACGAATTTTAACCGTATGATTTATTTAATCATTTATTACAATCTTTCTATTAAAATATTACTGATTTAGAATAATTGTCAGATTTCTTGATAGACAATATTTAAGCTATTATTAAAGCAACTTTTGTTTTCGATTCACGATAATATAAGATAGAAATAGTGTTGGCATTCACTCATTCCATTGAGTTCCTGTTTTCCCCGTGGCCGATGGTTAAACAAAAGAAAAACCAGCGACGGAAATGGATTGAATTCGCCAGTGACATTACCTAAAAGCAACCCTCGGGCCCGAGTAAAGTGTTCTCGTGTTTGAAGCAACTAAATCCCGTCTCGCACATATGTACATATACATGTATACAAGATTCTTCATTAAATAACTATTCCATGTACATGTCAAACATTATATAAAATTTATATAAGAGAAAGTATAAAAAACGCGCGCGTGCATGAAAATAGTATTTCTCGTAAAATAGCTATTCCAATTATATGTTAAATTTCATGTACAAGTTATATAAAAAAACTTTGTAAAAAAAAAATAGATAAGAATTTTAAAATGCATGTACATAAGGTAATGTATACGAATTTAGAAAAAATTGATAGGAACTTGCAAACATTAAATTGAGTTTTGGATAATTGAACAGCCTTTTTTATGACGAAGTCCATTTGGTATCGCATCACGTATTGTTAATACAAATTGACCAACCAATCGGATACTTGTTACGCTATCGCGTGCTCGTGTACGTAACGCAGAGGACGCGATAGAGGATAGGCATGGAACGAGCGAGGAGAGGTTGTTAGCAGTCAGTCGGTCTCTTGGCTCGCCTCCAGAATCGATAAACCTTGTCTGATGAATGGATAAACAAAAAGAAGTAAAAAGACCGCCGCGTAACCGCATAGCGCGGTTTCACCATCGACGACGACGACGTCGTCGTCGTCGTTGCTTCGACGCTCTGTTAAGCCGCGAGATCAGCTTAAAGTAACCGCAAGCGAGAACTTACAACTTAACACGTACACTTTCTATTCGTCGGAGAATTTCAAAAAGTGTAAGCTGTTCATGGGAAATAAGAATAATAAGAAAATTCGTAACAGTATATTTCACGCTATTTCACCCTCTTAAATGTGGAATTTCGAAAAATCCAGACATTCATTTTGAGACATTTGTATGAGCAATTTTTATAAGCACAATCGAGTCGATATTTCATATTGTACAAGAGAAATATAGGTATTCGTCAAAACACATTTTATCGAATCTATGTAAAATTGTATGAATCCATGCAATTGGATCATTCAAAGGGGTAAATACTGTATGTTGATAAGTAAACGAATGGATGCAAACATAGTTGAGCGCGGTCGGCAAACATAATTCGTGGCTAGAAAAATGGTGAACACGAGCGGATTTCGGTGAATTTGCCGCGTACCGTGGGAATCGCGCGCGTTGATCCTGGCTGAATGTTCATTTAATGAATTTGCGTTTGGTAAATGGTCGCTATGTTGTTTATTAACCCACTAATGCACAGCTTCATGCTAATAACGAATATCGGTTTGTAATTCGCTGCGTCAATTAAATTATAGAGTTGTAAATAAGGAGATAGTGGGAAATGTGTATTTCTAAAATCAATTCCATTTTTTCGTCTATTTTCAATTTATCTTTTTTTGTAAATAAAAAGAAAACGTTTAGTTCGATCGCTCTTAGGAATCTTTATTTTAAATAAAGAATGCATCCGACATGAAACTCGTTTACAGTTCAAAGATTGATAATTCAACCCCTGACACTAACTGCACAATCCCCGATTATATTTTTATTGCTATATAAGACAGATCAGGAAAGGAGGACTCTAATTTCTGCTGGTAATACACAGTTTAAGAGATTTGAAAGTAAGCTTCCTTTAGCACGATTATACTTATCTCTGGGAAGCTTTTAATAATACATTAATGCCACATGAGTTACGCATATTATCTAAAGCAGGGATGAAAAGGTCCTTTGAGACGTTCGAAGAAATGATATTTAATTCGAGCTTATGAGATAAAAATTCATACAGCCTCACTCCATGTGAAGTATTACATGTAATAATTTTTTTAACGCTTTTATCAAAACGTGTGTATTCTTTCTGAAAGGATATATTGTTTCATTTTGCGAAATTCAAATGTATTCTCACCAGTCTTCAGAATGTCTATAAGTGAATAATTTTGAATGGTATTTCTTACTGACTCATATTACATAATACAAAGACAGCAGATTTTATTGTCAGACTGAATTTCTCTGTAAAACACAATAGAAAATGGAAGAGTAAACTGTAGATACACATACATACTTAAAAAATAATGATTTGTACTATATTTTTGATATTACATTTTCTACACGTCTGAACTTTTCTATAGAAAATCAATCGTATTTCTCTTGATTCATAATTAAAACGAATGCGAGTTGTTGCACAACAGTTACCGCTCGAACAGTGCATAAAACGCGGACCCATTCACGGTTGAGACCCCACGTTTCATCTCGGCTGGCTGCTAAACAATTCGCGTGTGAATCACTTTGCATAATGCGGCCCGAGTCATTGTCTTAGGCAGACGGAAGCCGATTGAATCGACGCGCCGCGCGGAAGAAGTTTTATCAGCGACGCAAACAGGAGGCGTGTGCACGCGCGCGTTATTGTCAGCGAGCGCGGGAGACGGGGACAAGGAGGCTGTCGTCGACATAACGGACAATAATTCGTTTAGCCGTCGCGGGTTGTCGTCCCTGGGTAATGAAATTCCGTTCCGAAGCCGCAGTAGCCCCAGGGGGCGATGCGTTTTGCTTATGATTTAAAATCAAAGCCGAGGCAGCATCGAGCTGCGCTGGGGACAATAAACTCTCTCCAAACTACTGGGTTTAACTGTTCCGCGCAGACAATGCACATGGGAAACAGTAGACGGCCGAGAGACATGTGAAATATGGAAATTTTCGTGTCTACCCCTTTTGCCTTTCAGGCCTCGCGCTTAGATTTGTCAAGATACATTTCATAATCGTATTTTATCGAAGCGCTTCGAGTCACTCGAGTTTAGCGTTTATTTCCTAAGGTTTTCAGTTTAATGTATCTCGTTCAAAGTTGTTAATAATTTTTTAACTTCTCTGTTACACATTATACCATAAAAATAGCCTTTTAATATCCCAAAGAGAATTAAAAT
>NW_017144533.1:88519-125100 GCF_001652005.2 Ceratina calcarata
GTTGCCAAAATCATATATTAGAATATTAAAAATTATATGTGGAAAATTCTGTGTGACCTAAAAAAACCATTGAACAATTTTATAAATCTTACTTTTCTGTAAACATCAAATATCATTTTTTCTAGAAGATTGTCGCTTCAAATATCGAACATAGCTTTTATCACATTTCTTAAACTTTCCATAGATCTTACGGCTCATATAATCTTAAATAAGACTGATGTATATTTATTATACATTAGAAAAAAAGGATCGAGAAAACTTGTTAAGCTTTACGAATTCTTTATCTGAACGCACGCCGGTGGCACATAAACTCCGGTAGGGAGAAGGTTACATATTGGAAAGAGCAGCGCTGAAAGTAATATCGAAAGAAGAAGACATCTCGTCTGAGTTATAGTCGGTGTAGGAATCGCGACGACTACAATCGTTTTAATAAAACGCAGAGTTTCGCGATCCGCGCCGCGTCGGCTCTTTAAAGGGAGCGCGTGCAAAAAGGGTAGCGCCCGGGGGTCGGCGAGACTGGAGGAGGGGCGCGAGTACGTGGATAAAGCCCGTATAACCGCGGGCCATGTGGGCAAGAAAGAAGGGAGAGCGAGCGTGCGAGCAAATAACGAAGAAAAGTTGGAAGAAAGATAGTAGGGTTCGGCGGTGGGGATGGAAGAGGGCCAACCTCGCTAACTTGAACAATATCTCTCGAGATGCTGTACCGTCGCCCGGAGAATCTAGGCTCGAAACTTCCTTGGTTGAAGCGCATCTCGAGACCGAGTTTCCTACATCGGATGGGAAACTTTCACATATTCCATTCACGACGTTTTAGATCGGTGTTTAAGGAGTAAGACCATTCGAACTGAATTACAAAAATTCGGAGAGACGTTCTTTGAGCATCCATCAAGATGAATCAAGACTTGTAACATTTTAAATATGGTGCAGTTTGTTTGTTGATTTAGTGGCTGATGATTTCTGTATTAAGTATAAGAATGTATTGAGTTGGCAAAATTCAAGCGTTTTTAAGGCCATTATCGATAGAAATCCGTCCTGATCGTTGGGAAACATTTGAAAGAGAGAGAGAGACAAGAAATTTTTTCATTCTGTACTAAACAACCGAACGAACTTATTTATCAGCCCAATACTTATACGAGTGGATTTGCTCAGATATTTCCATTTGTCTATAGTTTTAATATATTGACACTACCATCGCAAACATGAATCTAGAAACATCTAGCAACATTCGTAATTACGTATTATAATATATTTTCATTTATTTCTATTGAGGTGAATGAGAGAAGGTAAAAGAGTGAACAGCGTAAAATGTAGAGACAGCATTTGTTGTTATGAATTTCATATTGTTTATGAAGTATTGAAATGTATTATTAACCCCTTGACATACAATGACGAGTTTGACTCGTCATTCATTCCATTTAATTTGTATGTCAAGGGGTTAATACGTTGTTCATGTTTTATGTGAGATATTATAATAAGTTAACTTTAGTATAAAGGTTTATACAATAAGGCTTTAGTAAAAGGTATACAGGATGAACATTCGGGAGGATGAATGGAGTTAGCCTGAAATATGTAAACCAAGTCCATGTCTATGCTCTATATGGTCGAAATACAGATTCATATATAATAATTTTATTGAAATGGCAGTGAATGGTTCCGGGCAAAATTAATCCTAAAACTTTGAGTTTCGAAGCGTGTACGTAACTTCGGAACTTAATTGGATGCAACAGTTGTTTCGTGGTACGCTTACGAGAATGCGAACAACGAAATCTAAATTCAGGTGATTCTAAAGAGGCAAAGACAAAATTATATAGATATAGATATTATAATAAGTTAACTTTAGTATAAAGGTTTATACAATAAGGCTTTAGTAAAAGGTATACAGGATGAACATTCGGGAGGATGAATGGAGTTAGCCTGAAATATGTAAACCAAGTCCATGTCTATGCTCTATATGGTCGAAATACAGATTCATATATAATAATTTTATTGAAATGGCAGTGAATGGTTCCGGGCAAAATTAATCCTAAAACTTTGAGTTTCGAAGCGTGTACGTAACTTCGGAACTTAATTGGATGCAACAGTTGTTTCGTGGTACGCTTACGAGAATGCGAACAACGAAATCTAAATTCAGGTGATTCTAAAGAGGCAAAGACAAAATTATATAGATATAATATGGTAAAAATTATGTATAGACAGCGGATTTTTATGTAGTTTTAAAAAATATGTCCGCTGAATTTTTAACAGTACATTCAATATGCAATAGAATAGAAAGTATTAGAAGCGAAGTGAATGATGACATTTACTTCATAAATGCAAACTACGTTTAAACTTCATTTTTTAATTCTCACTTGTAAATATTTTATTTCACATAAAAATCTACAATTTAGTAATTCAAAATTCAAACCTGTTAAATTAAAAACCAGTTTACCAAGCTAGCTACAAAAGAGAAGAGCAGTTCTTCTCTATTGCAAAATTTTCAATTTTTCATCGGACTTGCTCTTCCATTTTAAAGGAATTCCAAATCTGTAGAATCGTTCGGTATTCAGAAAATCGTGACTGTTTCACGGCCATTTCGTTTCGGCCGGAAGGTAATCCTTCGTGTAGTTCGTAAAATTTTTACTTCAGCGTGACACGGTTGCTTCGTGGTGTACGGATTCCGGAGCAAGAACAGCCGTAAACAGTGCGCTTTATTTAGCGCCTCAGAACGACCGCTACCGGTCGTAAACTCGGCGAACGATCGGCGTATGCACTCCTGGCCACCATCGACACGCTGCTTGATCCAACACGCGCGTTCCACCAATATTTCGTCTCTCTGTTCATTTCTTAAACAACGGACCAACGCGTGGAAAGATTTTTGGATCAACATTTTAAGATGCGGACACACTAGCAAGTAACTTAAGACATTTCTTGCAGAAGCGGCTCTACTTCGCTCCGACAGTGAAACAATGTAATAGTAAATAAATAGTATCAAAGGTTGACGTTTAGCTGATAGTAGTAGATAATCAGCAGAAGCTTTAAGTATTTATTTTCATCTAACTGCACTCAGTTTTAATGATATTCTCCGACGGCCATTTTGGTATGCTGAAAAATCTTTCCTCAAATGCTTGTCTTTTCCATTTATGTTGCAACAGTTATTCTCTCTGATTGCTAGTATTTATTTTTTAATACTTTCTTGCTTTGTTGCCACCATGTTGAAGATGTCATACCCATGTTTATGCAACTTATCTTTCAATTGTATATTATCCAATTTCTCTTGACATTCAGAGACTTAGCATCCAAGTATTTCAGTTTATTCCAACATTTTCTACGACATCTTCATTCTCTTATTTCCGCTATCCTGTCACCACAGTTTAACGTTCTTTTTATCGTACTCCAAGTGCGTTCTTCCTGATTCCATCCGTATAGTGATATAGGTACCCCAGTTTCAGTGATGTTAAAAACTGACAAAGTTACTACTCTACCTTGTACATCATTTTCCTGTTACTTCATTTTCGTTCGTATCGTTTAATCATTAAAATGTATCATTCAATCCACTACCATTACATACATCATCTCATATCAGTAAGACACAATATACATCTTATTCAAATTCTTCAAATGATATTTATTTGTATTCATACACGGTATCCCTTGTCACGAAACGGTTTGGTACTACGCGTTGGATTCGGTGTGCTCTTACTTCTTTAAATTGCCTCCCCGGGAAGTTGAAAAGCCAGCACGCGAAAGTCCCTCTATTACCCTTACTACTATCTCGACGTTCCACCGCCGTGCCATCTTTCTTCTGGCTCGCATCAACCCAGTACACTCGACTTCGAAGACGGTGCCCGTTCCAGGCTCGCGTTACCACTCCCTTTTGCTTTCCACGCGTATTCATAAAAGCACCGCTACGGAACCGGCAAATCTACCGAATAAATCTTGAAACTCTGACCGAGATCAAAAAAAAAAAGGAGACACAGAAGCGTTATTATTACATATTAAAAATAAACTATCCTTGGATTGTTTAATAAATAATTTATTTGTGTCTTATCTAGGTCACGATCAAATATCTGCAGACAATGTGTGTAGTGTTGAAAAATATGCAGTACATGAAAAGTATTGTACTTTGAGTTAGAAGAATTATTGTGACAATAATGCAGACAATTTTTCAATAACAATAGATTTTAATGTAGATTTTCTCTTTGACACGACGCAATAAATCGTAATAAATATTTTATCATACAAATGCTAGCTGGATGTTACATAACTATGAATACAGTCTATGATAAAGAGCTGGACTCTTATTCTTATCAGAGCGTATTGCAAATGCGACGCATTCGCATAACGAGATAGTGAATTCAATTGGCCGGGAAAGTTTGGCAGTTTCCTTGGGGAAGTTGGTCCCGCGGCGGGGTTGTATTTAAAGGAATCGGATTTATAATCCATTATCCCGGGGACGAGCGACAAAAGTGGCGCCGAAGTTACCGTAGAAAACTACTCGATTCATAACCGAGCCGAGACGCGCGGCCAAACGGCAGTTTCGAGCCACTAAGTTCGCGGCGAACTTTCAAGCGAGCGCGCGCCGCATCGCGCGGTTTTATTGAAATTTCGTCCCGGAGCGTGACACGAGCTTCCGCGTTCTAGTTCCCGGTAGGTTGCTTGGAAACAGCCTCGATCTGACTAAATTAATTCTTCTGCTCCCTCTGTCTTGGATCTCTTCTCAACTATCGTTAGATTAGTAAATCTGTAATGATCGAGGTCACTGATCTCCAATCTACAGATTTGTTAGACTGCAAATTTTTAATTATAAATTATTTATAAAATATAATAAAATTGTAACATAAAGTGTAAGATAAAGATTTTGATATATTAATATGAATATTTCTATGTATATATTTTCTGCATGTTCACTTTTGGTAGAAATACATAAAGTCTAATGACAATAGAATTGCAGGCTAACAGAAAGTGATTTTACTGTGTTCATTCCGGGAAACGTTCGGAAACGGTTTAACGATCGCGTAATGAAACTGCACGCTACTCACCGCGTAACGAGCCCGAGAACCAAGAGCCCGAGAAACTTTAGCATATCCTCGAATCGGCGTGCAACGCAAAGAAGTAGCGCACACGCCATACACGAATATCGATCCCTTACTCGTGAGCGAAGTGAGATTTAGGCTGAAAAACGCCGGCAACACCCCGGAAATGAAACTGTCCATTATCCCGGCGGCAATTCGCGCTGATTCCGAAAATCGTGCGGCGAGAGAGAGTTCGAAGACCCCGAGACGGAGACGTTGAACGACCTCGGTTCCGGTTAATAACTCTGTTTCTCATGCTGGTTTGCGCGCACGAGTTTCCTTACCAATAGCCTAAACCATCGATCACAAACGTTGTTTTATTGTATTTTCAAAATGCGCCCATGTCTTGTTTCGATACTTATCATCGAGCTCGATCGATCATATTCGGAGAAAGCGAGTTCATTATTTCCATTCTTCTTTTACCTTTCCTAAAATTACAATAAAAATTGAAGGCTGTTAGAGAATTGTACAGATTGTGTACTTCTATCCAGTTAGAAAGCATGTATCTATTAGGTGTCATGTTACCTTTTATACAATTTACGTTAGCTACTAACTGTTAGCATATGTGTTCAATGGTAATTATTGTGAATATGGATTTGATTCTCTAACAGTTGAAACGATATCAAAAGAACCATGAAGAAATCAATTCTTCCAAACTATTTGTATCATGTTGGAAGAAACAAAACGAGATCATCATTCTAAACACGTTTTTTTATTTTTTCTCTTTTATAGATTGTGATGGATGGTCGATTGAGGCTTTCAGAGAATTGTGTAGATTCTGAACTTCGATATATTGAGCTACAATACAGAAGGTAAACCGCGAAGCGTGATCAGCGAGATTATTCTGCGGGTAGCGGTCAGATCGGAATTTTCTGGCCAAAATATCATGGCTCCTGAAAGATAGGTGTATAAGATTGTAAGTTTACCTCTAAAAATAGCTGAAGGTGATTTTGGTACAGTCGTCTTAGAGCTCTCCTAATATCTCTTCTCTTAATATCAGAATAATATAAGTTAATCACGTTTCGTGGTCCAGCCTGTATATTCATTGATAGTGTGGGTTCAGATTTGATAGTTTACACGCCTATTCAGTGTTAAAACAACCATAAAAATGTTAATCTTCTCGCACTATTTGTATCATGTTAGAAAGAAGAAAAGAAGTTCATAATTTAAACAATTTTTTGTTCCCTTTCATAAATTGAAAAACTATTAGAAAATTGTATAGAAACTAGTTTTACATATTCTGTTCAAACTACTACGTATATGGATCACTCCATTACTAAATTTCCTACCTGTGTAATGTCAAAACAACTGTAACTATCCTGATCTCGCAAACTCGACATTCAAAACTATTTACATCAATCATTCAAAAATCCCTTCGTTTCTTCTATGCAATGAATCAGATACATTGTTACTAAACTACCCATGCATCCAATGTCACAACAGTCGAAACTACTGTAATCTCTCAATCAAACTCAAAACTATTCACATTAATCATATAAAAATCTCTACGTTTCTCCTGTGCGATCAATCAGATATTGTATCATTAAATTACACGTGCATTCAATGTTAAAACAACTGTAACTGTCCTGATGTCCCAAAACGGAGAAGTATTTACATTAATCATGTAGAAATCCCTTTTTTCTATTCATCTGATCATCGCTTTAGTCTCTATAAATCACTTTGATGATCGTCATTCTGAGAAATACGGTGGTAACAGGCCATTCGTCGAAGATGGCACCGACGTTTGTACGTTCCCTGTGCCGGCGTAAACTGGGACACGTCGAGGGCCGCGGGAGTTGGACAGATTCGAGATAAAGTCCCCAGAACCGAGCGGCTCACCCCAGGGGTTATCAACGCCCTAACCCGCGGCCGGCTAACGGCCGGACGTTCAATTATTTATTTAGTCTATCTTATCTTTCGCGAGCTGTACGACGCTCGCACGAACTTGCGTCGTGAGGCTCGCCTATCCTCGGAACGGGTACATCAAGTGCCGCCATTATCGATACTCAAAAGGGAACTACATATGTTTTGTAACAATGTATATATGATGAACTCGTGTTACATACGAGAAAGAGTGTGTTAAATACGAAATTTTTATACCTTCTCCCATTCCTACCACGTGTGGGTCACTCGAGCTCGGTAGTGCAATCTAATCTTCGCGTAATGTAATCCGATTCACAGGAAATGTTTATGTGAGTTAATCATAATTCAACATCAAAATTTTGATACTTTTGCTTTCGCATTTAACGCAACTTTACTGTCAGGAATTCCATTTGATCAACATTTTCCTTAATTATTTTGTTCCATTGATATACACACATGTGTAGCTACCCAAAACAATCCACTTGATATCCATACATGCATAAATTAAATTTTCATTATGCAATGTAAGCGCTATGAAACAATAAACTTCATATTTTGACTGTTCTGTCAAACACAATGATTGCATTGCAAATGAATTGTAACTAAAATTTGAATTAAAATAATAGTTAAAATCCTGCTACCTTGCAGCTTATCTCAGAGTCTTCGAATTCTTCTGAAACCAGAAAGATTCTTCAGTCAAGAAAAATTCTTATTTCAGTTTCCATAGATTTTTATGAACCATAATTCAAATTTAAGCTAGATACCATAGAAATATGTATAGGATTTTAGAAAAACATAAAATACTGCATAATGATAGTAGACAGCTCACTCATTCCATTCAGGAGCATTAAATGTTTGCATATGTGTGTATGCCAAGTGGATCAGAAATCGTTCTGGGTAGCTGCATGTATATGGTTTTATACGATGAACCATAATGAACGCACGATATGTCTTTACGTATTTCATTTAAAACATGAACACTTTTTTAATTAAACAGAATAACCAGAATTTAAATATGAAGGAAAGCTGCTTTAAGATATTAATAAGGATGCATTTCTACTTTATCTTATTAGATCCGTGTGGCTAATATGAAAATAAAATTGATGTAGAACAATTGAAATTCTTGTAACTAACCCCTTAATATTATTTTTAATTATTTGCTAATTGAGAAGCTTTAAGCTATATAGATAACATTATATTTTAACGCGAACATCGTATTTCGTTTGCGGTTGTGAAGTCAGTTCGTTTTGGCACGGTGTCCTCGTGTCTTGGAAGATAACGCCTCGTTCGCGGGAAGAGCCGTTAGGAACGGAATATATTATCCGTAACAAAGGGTTATTGGTGACGAGGACCGAGCGAGCGAGCACAATCAATGGCGGCCGTGTTGTGACAAAAGGAAACATTATATACGGCTGTCTGACCTCGCGTTTCGCCTGTATTTACAGAACTTTTCTCATCGAACAAAACCTCGCTCTCTTATGGAATAATAAATATTAAATAGCCAGGATGCATGAACATTCGATATTATTATGTTCCAGTATTATTATTGAATTAGCCATTAATATACGTTGCTTCTGATATGAGAGTATAATCTGAACTCAGAAATCTGAACTCAGTCTCTTTTAGAACCGGAAGAGACAGCTGCTCAAGAGTCGCTCTAAAGGAGGCAAGAAGATTCGTGTTAAAGATGTTTACTCAACAGGACAGATATCGAAAACACGATATTCTATCTGAGTTTATCGTTTACCTTGCGAATCGTTAACATGCCACACTGCTCTCGTATAAATGAAAGGAGAGGCTAACACAAACGCGCTTCTCTAATCTGTACTTATTATCCTTGTCGCGACGTTTATCTCCGTTCGAACGACAACCCACAGAGATAATCGGCGTGATCGAGGAAATGAAAGAGACAAGAGAATGAAATATGTATGTACGAGCTTGTCCCAGTGGATAGAATCTGGGATGTGAAATCGCAATATGGTTGGTTCAATCGTGCTTGCGGGGAATAAGCTCATCGAGTATTTATATCCGACATTTGTTACTAAATATTGTACGCGTGTAATAGAAAACTTATTAATAACGGATCTGATACATTTATAAGAAAATTGAATCTAGAGCTTAACACTAGATTATTTAGATTATTTAATAATACATTTGAAATGTGGAAAGCTGCATGTATATCACGATGCTCCAATGACGGATTTTTATCTTTTAAATTGACACTACACATGTTTTACCCTACATAAAAATCTGCATAATTTGATTATAATAATAAAAGTATTATAATAAAAATATAATTATAATAATAATCACTTTTTATTATTTGAAAAGTATTAATAAAATAATACTACAAAAAAATAATACAAGAAAGTATTTTACGAATCGTAAAATCACAAACGACGATAATTAATCCTTCTAATCACAATTAAATATGATTTCCTGTGTATCTCGATGTGAGAAAGACTGTAGAGTTAGCGTGTCATAATACATATTAGTTTCCCGTGCTATAATTATCGACCAGAAACTTATGGTACGTGAACTGGTAGACGGTTTCTCATTATTTATCGCCGGTTTCGGTCATAATGTTTCCTTTTATCTGTCGGCTATCAACGTTTCTTTTCTCGGCCGAGAAATTGGCTGAACAGGCAGATATTATCTGTCTTCTCTGGTTCGGTATAGGCAGTGAAATTAAATAAGCTGGGTCGACAGAAAATAAACGTATATTATAATTAAAACATTTGATCAATCGTTATCTAATCCCAGCTTCGTTTCTGTTGCAGGTATGCATTAATTGAAAGGCGAAGTTGCGAAACCGGCACTCGGGTTTCAGTTTCGAGCGGAAGCAGCGATGAACGATAAGTAAGGATAAACGTAAATCACGTGGATTGACTGTATAGCCCCGGTATCGATGCGTGCGGTATTATTCAAATATGCATGACTTCGGCCGTGCACATTCCATAGGTACGTACGTATGTATGTGTGTGTTAAGCGTCGGGAAAAGATCGTGCGAATTTTTAGTACTAAATTTATTTAGACTATCTCATATCTTTATTTAAAATATTATTTTATTCAACGAGATTATCACCATTTACTACCACGACTCTTTTCAAATTTACAAGCTGATACGTCCATCTTCTATAAAATTGAGTATTGTTTTCAAAAAATGAAGCAATCGCTTTTCTCATTTCAATAATTTATTTCTTTCTTTGCATCCTTCATACCATTTCTTTGCGGTTTTGTCATTAACGACACTTTCCCTACGAACACTACAAATGCGCCTTGTTACATTCTGCTAATAATAACAAAATTAGCACGAAAGCATTTTAGAATGTACCTCAGACTACATATTAAAATGGATTTTATCTTGGATCGTTGAGAAATAATAGAACCAAACTCCATGAACGATCCAGTGTAATACTCTCATTCATACTTTATTATGTAATCCTGTTTAACCTGATTTTAATGTTTGCAATTGATAACTGGAGCAACTGTAACAAACATTAAAGCAAAAACGAAAGCTATAGTATTTTATAATACTAATACATTTGCATATTTAAAAGTTTCACTTTTAAAATTGATAAAATCGAATTTTATCTAATCTATAGTGCAATCTTTGCGATCAGCAAGTAACAGTCAGTAGTAACGCAAGTACAAAAACAAGTATTAAAGTTAGCCGAGCAGGATTTAATTAAAAAGTATTCAGACATTTATGAAGGAAGTTGAAACGACAGCTGGCTGCTAGACCATTGTAGAATACTCTGCGTTAACTTAGTCAAAAGTAAAACTGTAAGTTTTTAGCCCACGCTGCATCGACCCCAATTTTTTTCGTTGACTTTTTTTTTTAGTTTACGGTGTCAGCGGAGTGGAACGAATAAACCGAGTGTCCGGAACGTTACCGATCGCGAGACAAGCTGGGTTTAAACTCGTGCTTAAAGAACGTCACGCGCCATAATCGGCCGGGGCCGAGCATCGAACGCGATGGGCTGATTAAACGCGTGCCATAATGTGCGCGGACTCGTGTCCGAGGCAGTAAAGTCAAAGCACGTTCCGAAACAACGCGCTTGGATGCCAAGCGCGCAAACTAATGAAACCGACCTTTTATGAAACATCAATATTAGATTAGACACGTGACTCAAATAAATGGACATAATGAGAAGCTTACCTCGTTACATTTATTATTTTCTAATATTTTATAGCTTTAAGATAATAACATATTGTTAAGGGGGCAGAATCCGATAGCGGGGCGGTAAATATCGTACATGAAAAATGGAACGTCCCAATTCCATTTTTGTTTGAAGAACGTGAAACGAGAATTGTAAAATCTCATGTTCGAATCTAGTGAAGCAAATTTTTACACAAAATCAATATTCGTATATTTTATTTGAAATCAGTTTTATATAAGGGATCTCGTCTGTTTAAACATCTAACTTATATTTGCCCCTGAGAATTGTAAAATCTCATATGAAACGCTATGCGACACAGAATGCAAAGCAGAATTTTACACAAAATCTACTTTTGATTCTTTTTAACACGTAACTTTTATATAAATCTGTTGGATTGTCTGTTTCATACCTAACTCATTTTTTATGTGAATGAACTGTCAAGAATTCTAATTATGAGATTACCAGATTTACTATTTCGCCTCTTTGACTGAAACTCTGTAACTGTAAATTTTGGCTACTCTTAAGTCTTCTTGTCTCATGAAACACCCAAGTTATACTTTATTCATTTTTGATGGGAACAAACTGTGAAGAATTCTAAGATTATCAGATTTAGATTCTCTTTGTTTTTGTTCTCTCTTTCCATCCCCATTTTCTATTCGTCTTTGAGGTGAATCGGTGACGTGCGAGAGGGTGGTCGGTTCACCGATTACTCGGTTGCCGGATAAGAGTTCTGGGCTTTAGGCGCGAGAAGGCTGCCTTCCACCCTCTATGAGAGGGTGAAAAGCACGTGCACTCGTTCTACTCTGTCGAACGCTTAAAAATGAATTCAGGTCACGGGGAGGGAAAATAATGCGCGACAACAACCGATCCCAAACGCCTGGATTCCTCCAACCGGGATCGATAATATTCTACGCATCCACTGTACTCAACTTTCAATTATTTTACATCAGATTTGTAGCATTAGCGAATTTCTACAATGTAAGGATTTTCATTATCTAAATTATTATTATCTATTATTCTATATATTTTTTTAAGATTATGTATAATTTTATACTATTCATTGAATATTCTTCTATTAGAAAATGATAAAAAATCTGCATATATAGTGCAATCTATACGAATTGCGAATATTTTTAATGGTTAAAAATTAAAAAACACGTAGAATGGAAACCCAACTTGAAACTATACGCTTGTTAAAACATTTGATAACGTTACATTTTTTAGACATATCAGTAGTTATCATTTATCCGATTCTCTTTTGTGATACTTTGCTGTTGTTACGTCTGATGGATGTTGTTTTCATTAAATTATTACAACGTCGTTATTTCGCCAAATATGTTTATGATGCATACCATACACGTTTCATGATGTTTTATAGAAACGTTGGTATCAGGGCTTAAAGAAAGTCAAGGGTCGGAAATGAAATTTTATGTAGAAATATCTACGGTGTATCAGAGCATGTCTAACAGTGGAAGATTAAATTCCGTTTGTTTCAATATACGACCGGATAAAACGAGAGAGACCTTTTCAGTATTTCTCGTATACAAGTTTTCTGTCATCAAGACAATTTTCTCGTTTTACTTTCTTGTGTTCTTACTTGGGAACTTCCTCCTTACGATTTCTGTCAATGTTTTATTAACCACAATTCCTATGACAATCTTTATGGTCCAATTACAGCAATAGAATAGAATAGTGGGTACTTTCGTCGTGACCCTGACAAAAAGTGGCTGGTCTGGGTTCGATCGAAACATCCTAATTTACTGAACCACGTGTCCTCTAATTGCTAACAAGAACTTAAACAGTAATAAAGGAGGCCGCTATAATTTCTTGTATTTCACTGTTGGTATTTTTATTTGTTTAAGCATATACATAAGCATATATATAAACAATTATACATAATTACCACTTCGAATAAAAGTAATGATATTAGAGGTGTTTTTAAGTAAATTTATTACATAGATATACAATAGAAAAATAATAATATAAAGTTATAAATAACTAACATAGCAATAATATATAAGATAATTTTAAAATCCGGTGGAAAAGTTAAGATAGTGGGATATTTGTATTTGTTTCTCGCTTGAAAGTAATTGAATACATTAAAATACAAATAACATTTGAAGCCGTAGAAGAAACTCACGAAGGCCGCACGTTCCCCACCTCTGGTATACGAATTAGTAACATTTTATATCCAACCTCGTTTATTAGCGAGTTTACCACCGCTGTTTCGGAACCTGTTTCATCCCTTGAAACAGGGCTCATCGGAGTAAATCGCAGAGCAGATATCACCGCGATCCAGACCGATGGGAATTTCGAATTCCAGAACGTGGAAAACCAGGAGTGGTAACGGCAAAACGAAAATGTTACGTGATTCGCCTGTAACACGATATCTTGTTCGAGTTCTCAGCTCGGATTAGCGCCGGTAAATACATTGCCTAGCCAGTAACTGCGATAACACGGAGTCACGGGTCCGTGACTCGTCGCCTCGCAATCAGTTCCACGCGTAACGTTCTCATGCGAGGAAGAATTAAGAACGATATCAAAGGACTGAGTTCCCGGTTAAAGAAAACCTTATTCAGTGTTATCAGCCTTGAAGCTCGAACAATTCAGTGAACTGTTGGCTCAATTTTTCAAAAGAAAATTAGTATTTAGTATGTTTTATTTTTTACGGTAAGATTTTGCAACGAAAAAAATTGAAACAAGTCTCAGGCATATACGGTGACATTAATAAAATGTCAGAATTTTTTTTAGGTTTTTCTCATGACACTAAATAGCGAAAAATTTAAGAAACCTGAATATTCAAATGCTTTGCATTACAAAACAATCTCTTTTCCTCACCTCGGTTGAAAAATGGCCTAAATCCTCCATTTTTGGTAAGGCACCCAGGTTGTGTGTTTCAGTTGGCTCAAGGATAGTTTTTATTACCTTATACGTCTATACCCTTTCTCTTTCGTTAATAAGATTGATTATGCATAAACAATTTGACGTGTGTTACCGATCCATCTATTTTCGAGAAAGTCGCTTTATAATGCTTAGGTTTTAATGCCAACAAATATGTAAATGTAAAGTATTGACGTGGGCTTTAATCCTACAGTTATTTCAATCTATGCAGAATACAATCTTGTTTCAGTCTTGTTCACCATTTAACGAGCTTTACTACCGTGTTACGATCAGAACCGAGTAAATAAACGTTCACTTTTTCAAATATCTCGTTTCTTTCATGCTACCAGTATCTCAGTAAACACAGAGATGCCCTTTAGGCATCCGTAAATGTCTATCCTTCAAATAACTTACAGACATCCGCAGATACTTTTAGCTAACTGGTGTTGGTATTAGTCTTCTCAGCCCTGATAAAGTAAGCCGTAGTTCTGAGGAAATATTCGAATCATTCCTTTCGTACACCCGCAGGCCTCGACAATAAAGATCGTATAATAAGGTAAATGTCCCAATTTATGCCTACGTTATAATTTCTACTTAGTTCCTTACTTTTCTATAATTTTTAGGTAACAAATAAAATTGTGAAATAAATGAACAAATTGGGATATTTACTCCATTGGCCGTGAAATTGTAGTGTTTCAAGATGCTAACTAATTATGTTATGTTATGTTGTTTCTTGCTTCTCTTAAACATTTTTTATCGCACGTTTGCAGTTCTGCATTGAAATTCTAATATCGCTTGACGCTCGCGGCACGATCGGATCCGAATCCGTCTTCGGCGTTGTTGTTAACCTTTAACGAGCTCCTCGCCTCGCGTATTTGGAAATCTATTAAGCGCGAAAGATCAGCCGCGAGTTGAGCCAAACCGGTCACGATCACGATTCGCCCTGGCGTTGATTACAAGCATCGAGACCACCCAGTCGAATCTTTCGCAGAAATATTAATAGCAAATGTAAGTACCGTTGTAGGATTTTGTGTCACCGGTTCAGATTTCGTTACACGAATCTATATAACTAAGACAAATATTGTTTTCGTGGATTGTTTAACAGAGTTAAGGTGGCTTAGAGGATCTTTCGTAAAAATATTAATGCTAATTGTATCGTTGCATATTTTTATCTCATGGATTCAGGTTTCGTCGATCCGAGATTGAAAGGAGAGTATATTTGTAAAGCATCGGGCAAACTTCATTAATAATCGTGACCGGACGCGAAAACAGCATTCGTAATGACAATCTCGCGTAGCCCTTCGTGTCACGCGTAACAATTTCGAAATACATTGTCAATTATTTCGGGAGAATTTCATTTGATGAAACGAAAGGCGAGAAAGCTGTTTGATTAATAACGATTGTATTTCGTATCTATTGACTAGTCGGATTTGCGAGATAACATTGAATTTGGATGATACGCATCGCCACTGGCCTTAATGAGCTCTCGCATTCGGTTATAGAAAACTCCGAAATAAATTACAGTACGCATGCAATAAATCAGCATCGCATAAGAATTTGATACCATTTGTTGTCTCAAATCTCTTATATGAGATTCACAAATTTTGTGCCTATACGAATGTAAGGCTCATAGCCAGTGTAGCCTTCGCAAACCCTTTTGTGGAACTTCGGCCCAGACCTGTATTTCCTTTAATTGTAAGAGGCCTGCTTTGATGGGATGCAGTTGTCCCCATTCTAATTTCCTTACTAGTTATGCTATTATGAATAATGGAGTTAATGCGAGTTTTACTTCCGTTGTCGACGGAGTATCACCGTTGGAACCGCGTCTTCTCGTTTTTCGTTCCCCGGAGTCGGTCGCTCGCCGGCTGGCCTTTCACCTTTTAACCCTAGACTCTAGACGGTGCTCGTTTAAAACTTATCCGGGCTCCATTAAAGCTCGCTTCGCGTGCTCAACTTTTGACACGATACGCGATTAATCAACGCGGCATTAATCACCGGAAGAGAAACACTCGCCTCCCTCTTTCCTCGTTTTGATCCAACTTCCAACGGATTTTCACATTACAGTTCGCTTCGTTATTTATATTAGTTAGTTAGTAGTTCCCAACGAATACACTTTTATTAGTTACCAACACTATCAATTGATTTTCAATAGCAGACTATAGATTTTTATACAATTGTAGAAAATTATGCAGCTAAAGAAATGCAACGACCCGCATAATTTATGGAAATATATGTACGGAGTGTTCAGCTATTTTAAGGAGTGTAAATTCTTTGTATAAATCATCACACTGCCAGTTGTACCACCGATAGCCGCACACCCCTATACAGGCTGTTCACTTACTACAACGGAATAAGACGAAAATTTGTTCGTTCCTGTTTTTGTCTTCCAGGAAATTCGCTCAACATATCTCGTTATAGTTTATTCTTCAGACTTAGATTCGTGTTTTCATGTATTTATCAAAATTGCCACCACTTCAAACAATTTCTATAATAACAACACGTGTCGCCTAAGTTAAATGTTATATTTGATTCCTAATTACCCAGTAAAATAAGCATGATTCATACATTTTTATCTAATTTTTCGACGTAGAATTACTTCCTTTTCAGTTGTACCACAAATCACTTACCACCTTGTAAATAGTTAATTTAAATCACGTATTTTCAAAGGTCGTTAACAACTGCTGCCTTCAACGAACATTTATCTTTTCGTACAAGGAACGAGAATGTTAGCAAGACGAAAATCTCGTAGTCGGCGATAGAAAGATCGACGAGGATGGAGGGTGACAAAAAGAGGAATAAAACCGAGAGTGTCTAGCGTTGCTGGACGTAGGAAAGTATCCGGCCATATTTGTTCCGCGTGCGGATGTAATACACGAGTCGACGCACGTGATGCGACTAGAAATGTGAAACCCGTAGCCGGGTATGGCTTCCGTTTCGATTTCGATCGGTAATCGCATCGCGGCCTGAAAATTATTTTCTCTTCCTTTCGCCTTAGGCATTTAATTCCTAAATTGACTGAAACCTGGCATCGGAAGCAAATAATGTAAACTAATCGTAATAACTGTAATGCTGTGTAAACATCGATTCCCCTTTTCAATAGCGCGAAACCGCATTCAGTTACCCATTACTATAAATCAGAAAAAGTTTGCTGGTATAAAACACGGTTGATTTGCTGAACTGAATGAGCAAACAAACCGGAATAAATACCGTTTCCGTCGTACTTTTACACTCTGTCTGACAGCGGTATTGTCGCCGGCTACCACCGATTTCAACTATCACGTTAATCGATTAATTAGACGCTCATGCTCGCTCGTAAAACCCACAGTTTTATTGTTCGGAAACTCATAAATATCGAATAATTGGCAATAGCGACTCGTAGGAACTCACGGGGAGCTGCTCCCACGCTCTTCTCATAGTTTCTGTTGACCATTTCTTTTCGCACTCGAACCGATAAAACGTTCAACGAATAATTTAATGCAGAATTGTATTTGCTATAAGTACAGTTTAAGAAATCTGACTTGTACAGATGCTTCATTGTTACAATTTCATTATTTATGTGTTTTTCCAGGTTGTAACAGGTGCAGTCTTTAAAATTCAAATCTTGCTTCATCCGATTATTATTTGTTCCTGTCATTAAAAAATTCTCCTGGTAAACGGTTCCAATCCGTAAACTAAATAAAAACGCACCTCGAAGAATATTTTGCAAGTGAACCCTAACAGTTTTGGAAATAAGGAATAATGAAGCATCCTAAGAGATGGAAGAAGGTGATAGAACAGAACGGTTCATACAGAACGCAATAAATCAATCTTAAACAACAAATCGTCTGTTCATTTCTTATAAAAAAAAGGAAGAAACTTAGTGAGACACTTTAATACAAAAATTTTATTAATTTATTTCGAATAAAATTATTTGACATAAGAGTTCCATTACGATTTTTCATGAATAACTTAAATTACGACGTGATATGAAGTTTTTATTATACTAGAGTTAAACTGACAGCTTTAAGTCTAAATTTCGATAATTTATTAAATGATTTTCGAAGCAAGGTGCAATTCAGGGGGGAATTAACAGAGACATTTCTTTGACTGTCGATTCCATTTGAACGTCTGTTTCCACACTGGGTTCCCTCTCTTCGGATAACGTCGTCGATCAAGCGTGGTTCATCAATCGCGAATGACGCTCCTCGCGCGGTCCTCGACGGGTTCCGTTTACACGTCAGGAACACTGAAGAGGCGTACGCTCTTCACGTCACCGAGTGAATCCTGTTTCCCTTCGAATCAAAGGGACACGCCAACCCAACGCGCCCGGCTTCCTCGATTCCTTGCCAGCTCGTTCCTTCTCTCGTCATGAAATTCTAAAATCCACCAAAGACTTCGTCAACCCTGCGCGAATATGCGCAGTCGGTCAAACGTATCTGCTTGTACTAGATCCGAATATCGTATCTTGAGTCATATTTTTGTATTGCCACTTGTGTACCTAAGTAAATTATTTGATGTACGATAAAAAATTTTAGACAAATGTTGGATAGTTCCCACGGGGACATACAGTTCAGTAATTATTAATTTTAAGCCCTTATTGGTAGGACACCTTTCCTTCACTCAGAATTTTGTGTTTTATTGAAATTCGAGAAAAGATATTGGACGGTTTATTTAAAAAACTGAAGGTCACTTTCATATCTTGATAAAAAAGCAAAGAAGCAAAATACAAATCAGAGCATTGCATGTCCCCCTGAAAGCCATGCGACATTTGTTTAATTAACGTATAATAATTATCTTACAAGTTATTTGAAGTCGTCATTCTTACGAGACTCATCCTGTATACAAGGTGTCTTATTTTAATATATTACATCAACAAGGAAACTTTAAATATAATAGTTTTGAAGTTTTGAGGGGAACATCTGAGTTTAAGAATTTTTACAATCTTCCTTTCTTAAAATAAAACTTGCAAACTTCAAGTAGCTTCATTTACATATTTTGGTGCCTATTCTGGCTGTTTCATTGCCCCATTTCGTGCTGCTTCCATTCTAGTTGCTCCTTGATCGTTGCCGTTCTTACAAATAGCCTACCGCACTCTCATATTTCCGGCTTAATCGACCCCCTTACAATCCATCCACACTTTATATTATCAACCCCTGCAATTCTTACAGCTCACATCCAACTATAAATCTAGATCCACGTATCGCCACTCAAAAAGAATTCATAATACATGTACATAATTATACAAGAACAGAAGATTAGAAGCATGATAATTATTTTTTAAGTATATAAGAAATTCCGGTTTCGATTAGACTTTCTAAATTATATTATTTTACTACTATATATACACCTGCAGTCTAATTGGTACATCAATATTGTTACTGGACATTCGTTTGTATAATACTAGTCTAGAATTAAAGCGTCAAGGTACTTAATAATGCGAGAGGCGATGCTCACTAGTTGGTCTCTCTATTCCTTGGTACTATACTTGAAAAAAGGCCTATGAAAGACGTTTTCATTGATATTATCTCTGAAAGAGTTCTTCCGGCCTATTTTACGAGATTCTAGGGAAACACTCTTAGCCCGAGGACGTGTGGAGTCTCTACACATGGTTCGGCAAAGTCGAATGAAGTCTGTATACGTGTGTTCTGAAGAACCGACGGGAAACGGGCAGCGGGAAAAGAAACTGGTGAATCACGGGTCGCATCTGGGTCAGTGGACCATTGTTACGAGTGAATATTAAGGCTTGTTCCGAGAGCGTGCGATGGTCAGAACCACGTGAAAGTTTTAATTCGACTGAAGAAGGAGTCGACGTCTTACCGTCGCGTCGATGATCCTTGAAACGCGTAAACAGAGGGAATGAGTCATGACTCTAGTCATTCAAAGCTTTTTCCTGCAGGCTGCTACCTTGGAAGAGTGCATTGAATTTGAACGTCACATTGAAATTTAGTCTGTTATGCTGAATATATTTAATCAGCAAGTAATTTGTTAATTACTTTTACACATTCTTAAATGATTAAATCGTTTCGTTATTCGAAATTTATTAAACATTATAGATTGTTAGTAGCTCGTACCGTTAGTTTGCTTCCTTGGCTTGCTTCCTTAGCTGCTTTTCTATAATCACAGTTTGTGCTTATTATTATTGTATGACAGATTGTACATTTACAATTTACAAATAAAAAAAATGGTGGTCTAAATCTATCGCTTCGCAATTAATTCATTAATTTATTGTATAATACAAACTTCATACATAATAATAATAATTAATTTAACTTGAGACTTGAAATCAGTTAAACTTCAGATATTTTGTGTTTTTTACCATTGTAGACATTTGTCTTTGAAATTTCTCCGTAAAAACGTAAATGTCTAATAATAACTGTTGCGCAGCATGTGAATAGACTTGATACATTTTCAAGCCGTCGGGTCCTCTCTTTTTCCACTTGATTATCCCTCTCGGGTAAATCCAGACAAATCGCACAGACACTCCCAAGTCAGTTAGTCATCGGAATCGTTGGGTGGGCCTCGGGATCTCAGGAACCCGAAACCACTCACAATCAGTCCAAACACGGTTCTTTCGGATCTGACGACCGTCGACACGTTGTACCTAAACGTTCACGCGAGAATCCTCTTTCCCACACTGTAATCACGTCCCAATGCGCACCGTAAACAACTCGTACCGCCCGTTCAATCAATACTTAATCAACATAAAAGCGTTTGAAACGTTTGCGCTTTCATCGGGGCTCGTATCGTGTCCAAATACTGGTGGATGCAACGCAGAGGGCAAACAAACAATTATTTGACGGTCTTATTAAAAGACTCTCGTTCACCTCGTGAAAATGAACGGGGTTTCCGTTATGTGGCAATGAAAGATAAAAATTGTAAATAAACTATAGCTTCATCTACGACTATGTGTGAGGATGGAAAATTTTGCATAAGAAATTTTCATTTAATTTGTAATAGTTCTTAATCAACTATGTTAGTCAAATGACACTCTAATAAATGACAACTATAAAAGAATTGCAATAGTATGAAAATTTTAATAACAATTTTTAATTTATTTAGTTAAAATAAATATTTTTAATACTAATTGTTCTTATTATATACTTTTTAGGAAAACTAATTAGGTTCAATAAAATTTAACTTTAAAAATGAAACTGTATTCAAGTTCTTGAAAATTCAAGTTTTACTTTTTCCTCTAAAATTAAAACTCTCATTTTCAAATCAGCCATATGTCAGCCGTGTTAAAATACATAAACTGTTATTAACAATTTCTCAGTAACTTCGTGGTTAATCGGTTTAAGACTTTGCACAGGAATACATTGTAAAATTAGTTTTGCTTCTAATCTTGAAAGTAAATTTGACTTTTGATGTTACCTCAAGATCTACTTTGAATATCACATTCTACTTGTAACGAATAGGACCTAACTGACATATTTCCATGCCTTTGACATTTCGAATGCGAAGATACCTCTTCAGTCTCAAGACGATGCGTCTGTCTTTTGAACGATTTCGACTGGTTCAGCTGGCCGGACGAGGTTAATCGGCATTTGACCCAATTCCCGTCCCTCGCGCCTTGAAAGCGAACAACCGAAGAACAATGGAGACTTTAAACGTCATATCTGTCTGCTCCCGGGACGGATAATTCTCCTTGCGGCCGTTTCCCCGATTCTAACGGGTCTTAGGATAATGAGCGACCGAATCACAATTACGGACTCTCCTTCGTCCCCGCCTTCTCCTTGTACGCATCCACCTTTTCAAGGATTTTAATTGCAATTATCACTAACTCGCCCCGTCTCGTCAAATTATCATTTTTCATACGTGGTCTCTCTCGAAGATCATTGAATATCATGCATCGATATTCTTCAGAAGGAGATAAGTTCAAAATTGTTTTAAAAAAAACGGCAGATTACTTGGATTATTAAAAATGAAAATCCTTATGATAATTGCGTTTGATGTATTGTGCCTATTTTATATTGTGCATTAGGTGCATAAATAAGTTTAGACACCTTTTTTAAAGATTTTATTTTGGGAAATAATCGCCATTACTGCTTACGCATTTATCCCATCTGTTGGGCAATTTTCTCTTCTCTAAAAACGGATGCTGTTACAAAATAATGTTGGGGAAGGAATTAGTATTTGTATACATTTCATAATTCTGTTAAAAATCAACATATGTTTTAAAGAAATTATTCAATTTTTTTATGTATACAGCAATAAAATCATAAATGAGTCAAATTGACTCGCTCCGGCAATCTAATGTTAAACATATTCTTTTTATAATATGACCTCGACACTTTTTGTGCCAAGCCACAGATTCGAGATACGAGACAGACGATTTGAAGAGCGATGACTTGGCAGATCTATCGATACATCGAGAGGCCGGTTTCGCAGTGTGGGTGTCGCCGCCATGCGAGAAGAGAAAGTATGCGCAGCGCGCGGCAGTTAATTTATGTAATGCTGATTTATGCCCATCCAGAGATGATCTTTTTTAATTCGGACGATCGTTGACGCGTACGTAGACTCCCCTCTTTGTGGGTGGCAATCGTCGCGCTCGAATTATCGTTATCGCCACCGCGACGACGACGCTGCCAACGAGACTTAATTCCAAGATTTGTCGGCCGAAATGCGTCCGTCGTACCGCGATATTCGTGAGCGTCGTTTATCTTTCAATTACGGCCCCGCCCGGGCGCCGTTAACGCTGATAAATTCGTAATTCCCGGGAAATTATTTTGCGCGGCGATAACATTATCCCCGTGCCCGGATTTACGAGCACGGTTTACGACGTATCAAACTCTTATTGAAAATATACGAGATAATTGCGTGTAGCATTTTATACAAGTTCATTTCTTGGGTCAGGTTAATTCAATCAGAATCGATTAGCAAATCAATCTTTTGTTAATAAGAGAAAATATCATTTGTAACCCTTTGAGTCACGCATTTTTACTGTAAAGAAGGCATTTCTTTTTGTTCATTAATTAATAATATAAACAGTGTTATAAATAGTTCATGAAAATAATGTTCATCTTAGTACTAGCAGAAGTATTGACGAGACAAAATTAAAAAAAAAAAGAAAAGTGTTCAGGCTTTAGTGGCCAAAGTAATTAAGACAGGTGGGACGCCAGAGTCTTGGTATGGTTCAAAGGGTTAATATAAATAAGTGAAAAAATGTGGAAAATAGGTAAAATATTTGAGGTCGATTTAATGAAAATCGATGGGCAAATCCTTTCGCTCGTAACAAGCGTAGGAGGAGGTGTCACCGTAACTGGGATACGGCCGGTTCACTTTCACCGTAGGTTAGTCACTCGGTTCGTAAAACGTTTGTAAGTAAGGTGAGTTTCAATCTCGTGTGGCCCCTTCCGGGTGTTTCAAGCTAGGTTGCATTCTCATCAGGTTCCGTTACAAAATGCGCTCGGTGAATACAAATTGACGTTCGCCTCCAAAGGACCAACCAAAACATAGAGCGCGGTGAACGAGTGAATGAGCCTCAAAAGAGGTGATGAGTGTACACTTAGAACATATTCTGTTGAACAGAACGTTAATTCACCGTTAACTTACAATGGAATTAACACTCGATTAGGACAGTTGGAACGTAGATTTAAAGGTCAAAGGAATCTTGGAGTTCTCAGTGACAAAAGATCGAGCAAGATTCAACTACCAGCATAAAGTTCCTTCAAGAATTGCATATAAGGGATTGTTCTCCATTCACCGAGAAACTTCTACCACAATACGTTGAATAAAACCGACGGGAAGTTCGATTCTCGAAAACTTAACTACAATAGCCTGGTGGTTGATTGAAACCGTGGGTACAAATATAAATAGCAATCACTGTAGAAGTTTGAATCGCGCGAGAGTAGGCAATCTTCGGCTTTCGAAGGAGATCCATATTCTTCCTACGGAGAAGGAGGATCGAAATCCAGCCGTAAGCCGACGATCCAGTCGCAATTATGGGAATCCACATCCTCGTAACGTTGCATCCCTTCGCGGTTAGCCCGTTGCACCTGCCGCTGCGCCGCTCGAAGAGTCAGGCTGGTTTCTCCTCCGACCGCTCTCCGTCATTCTTCTTCTTCTTGTTTATCTCTCCTCATCCTGCGCGCCCTTCTGGTTCGCTCTCTTCGTTTTTGCCTTTGCCTATCGTTCCCTCGTTCCTCTCGCTCGCTGCACCGGCTCCACTCCACGGAGGAGAACCTTTGACTACGTCTCTCTCTCGGCCCCGAGGCAATGCACCTCGTCCCGAGCATTGACCCCGGGATCCGCGGCTGTGTTCGGACTTACAGCGCGCCGAGTAGGCCCCGTGCCTGCTCTCTTCCTTGGTTGCCGCTTCCTCGCGATCTCCTCCACTACTTCTATTTTCCCCGGGGTTTCGTGTTCGCCGCCACCGCCAGGAATAAACGCGATGCGATACCTCGCTCCGGGCCATCGGCGAGGAATCTCGATAAGCCCCGCGCGAAATTAATTGGCCGGCCTCGAAATCGAACCCGAGCCTACTACCCTCCTCCTGAAACCACTCACCCGATTGTTAAGAGTATCGTCGAATCTTAATACAATATCTGATATAATAATTGATACAATAAATGATATAATGTTTCATACATTGCCTCATAATTGATACAATGTTCCGTCAATTAGCACCTAAATTATTCTGTCAATCGTTAAACCTGGAAGGCAAACAACATCTGGCAGAAGTTTTTGATCAATACGTCTGTGAGTAATTGCATGAAAGCACTTGAAAAATAGAAACAAGGGTACAATTTCATTATACGTCTTATTGCATGTGCGAAAAGATTTTGAATAATTCACAATCCTGAATGATAGTTTAATGTCTAGTTCACTAAAAGAGGTTTATTCGATTGTTTGCTTTTTATTATATGCATATTATACAACCTAATTCTTCTTTTAATATTTATTTCATAACATAACATAATTTTTTCTAGGAAAAGTTACAATCCATATAAATGTAAGAGCATTCTGATTCGTTTCCTAATATTCTGATAAAAAATCTGTTACGTAGTAATTAATTTGAAGTTCCATTATTATCTTTACATGTACATACATATTACGTAATCGACTGAAATATAGGGCGCGTAACTGGCATTCCGTGTGCCAAGCGCAATTATGATTAATTTTATCGATTGATCGGACGGTAAATCAGTAGAAATGGTGGGCGGTCGAGGCGTGCCACACGGCAAAACCGAAGAATCGACTGGGGTCTTTGTATAGGTAATACGGTACTCGTACAACCCTTTATCGCGACGAGTACCGTTTCCACCTGGTTGCTATCGGCTTGACAAACTTCCACTTGAGACGTTCCACCTACGAAAGGAGAGCCTCGAGAGTTTATCTCTAATTCAACCGGAGATAAACCCTTCGGCCGGGTCCGAGTGTGAGCCTTATCGAACCTAATCAAACAGCGAAAAGGAAAGGCGCGAAAGAGATAGAGAAGTGTGAATCACGGGCCAGCCGAGGAAAATTGATAACTGACAGTCGCTCGCAATCGCGTTTCGACTTCAAATCGCCTGTCCTTCGCTTTGCATTGACTTTCAAAGATGAATCTTTTTCATTCTACTTTTTGTATCATATTATCCTGTAAGAAAAGGAATCGAGTTAGGTAACAAAAGCAAAGAAAGATAACATCAATCATTCTGAAAATATTAAAGTCGTATGAACCCTTACATAAAAATAATGACAAGCATTGCAATTTTAACAGTTACTAGATATTACATTAATAAAACACTATGCCAAATGAATATTAAAAATTATGTTTTGAAAATTCCTTATGACCGAGAAATACAGGTTGAACAATTTTATAAATCTTACTCGTCTGTAATTATCACTTTTTCTAAAAGTTCGTTGCTTCAAATATTGGACACGGCTTTTTATTATACGTTTTATAATTTGGCAGAGATCTTACGACTCATGCAACCTTAAATTAAGTCTATTGATTTCTGATAAGATAATAGAAAGTAACATCACGAAGTTACAAAAATTTCGTTTTCGGTATCAGTTTAGAAGGGAGGGTCGCTGTGAAAGTAGTACAAAGACGTGATTAACGGCGCCGAGTAAGAAAGCCCACCCAAGGGAATCGTCTCCTTTAACGTTTCAACGAATACGCACGCGAGATGCGTCAACGACGGTCGTCTTCGTTCACGAAAATCAGCGTCGGGCTCAACGTTCCGGAATAAAAATACGGCTATCCGATAAAAACGTCTTCTACTCGCGTCGCCGTTTCGATGTGGTACGACGAGAAAAACACGGAGACAGCTGCGCGCCGCATTTTTTCCTTCCAGACATACAAAATGCTCGGATTACGCGAGGGACGATCGTGTCGCATGATACGCAGACGATTTGGGGCGAGATTTTCGTGAGTCGTGGCTTTTTTTGCTCTACAACTGCTTTTATCAAGAATGACCTGCCTCTCCTGGGAAATTATACCTAATTTGGGTTGATAAAGAACTTCTAATGAATCAATTATGCACGTTAGTTACATCAACAGTACTTTAACATTGTTTATCGAAGATTGCAAACTCTGTACTTTGAGGTACAACAGAATTCTAATGGTGTTAGATTTATTTATTTACTCAACACCAGATTATATTAAAATACAGAATGTATATTTATAATAAAAGATAATACGAAAAATTATAGTGATATGATGAATCTATCAGCATTCAGAAACTTGCTTTTACCAACGAATATTCTACCCCTAATCACGATTAGAAGAATCATCATTTTAATTTGTAGAAACGTGATCTTATAATCGAATTAGTATACTCGTCCTAATAATTTTTCGACGGTGGAGAGAGGCGACAAACACGCGGAACGAGAACGGTCCGCGTTGAAAATTTATCGCATTGCCTTTGGATTAAGAGAGGCCAGAATTGAGAAACGATCCAAGTTTCGCTTGGCGAGGATCGTTTTAATTGAACGAGGGCGAGGGAATGTGTTCGAGCACGTTGCTTCGTACCCTAACTTCACCTAACGGAACGTCGATAAATTCTCCTACGACTAAATGCAATTATACGTGTTGAAAGGTTTAAATAAAATACGTGTACAATGTATTTTATACTCAAGTATATCTGGCGAGTTTTCAGCCAAACGTAATTCAGAACATGCAAACCTTTACAGAGAAATCAACGAATGACAAACTGAAAATTAATTCAATCACGTAGGAATTTGTGTAATAAAAGATGTTGTATAATAAGAAGACGAGAGGAGAAGCGAGGTCGACTATGCATATATGGCAATTATTATTCAGAAAAATTTGTTTGTGAATTATGGAGAATATTAATCTAAATTTTTTATGAAAAGTTAATTCAATCGTACAGGAATTTGCGTAATTTAAGAAGAGAAGAGACGAAACCAGATACATCTCATAATTAACAATGTACTACGCAATTGTTATTCAGAAAAATTTGTTTGTGAATTATGGAGAAAATTAATCTGAATTTGTTTTATGGAAACTAAATTCAATCATACAGGAATTTGCGTAATGAAAAAGAGAAAAGATGAAACTAGGTACATCTCATAATCAACAATATACTAGGCAATTATAATTTAGAAAAATTTATTTGTGAATTGTGGAAAAAATTAATCTGAATTTGTTTTATGGAAACTAAATTCAATCATACAGGAATTTTCCTAATAAAAGGAGTTGTATAATAAAAAGAGAAGAAACGAGGTAGATCTCCTATAACCGACTATATATTAGGCAATTATTATTCAGGAAAATGGTTTATGAATTATGGAATTTAATTACATAGGTACTGAGTTTTATGGTTATGAAAGGCAGCGTAGGTTAACGCGAGCTATTGCAAGCAATGTTAATTAATCGTTAATAACACGTTCGCGGCAACCATTCCGCGTTTCCTCACTTTTCCAGGAACTGGTAGTTAACATTTTTTCCTCCAACCATCGTGAACGTGATCGCGCACAGTTGATTTCGAAAGTGAGATCGAGTACATTCCTTTCGTAAAGGAATTCGTGAATGAACAGGTTAACGGCTATTTGTCGATGATTGCAAACTTCATTGAAATTTAAGGTATAATAGCACTCAAGATAGATATTTATTTCAGCATTCAAACTCAGAAATGAATTCAGTTTACAATATCTTCCCTAACACACTCGCACGTGCATCTCTCTATATAACAGAATAAATCTTTGCATTTTAACGTATAGCAATATTACTTTAGCAAACTTACCATGCCAGTATTGATTTCCTTCCTCAAAATTTCCGCACCTGGACCTCGCAGTTAACCTCTGACTATCACCTGCTCTTTTTTCAGATATTCTACCTTCCCTGTTACTTTCTTAATAAGGCAAGCCTCAGTGCTAATAAAACTAATAATAATTTATGCTGAATGCAAATGATTGTTATGTTGAACCATTCCTGTAAATAAACTTTAATGTCAATACGAATTTTAAAATTATTTACATTGAAATATCTCCTGAACTAGCTTTTCGACATATCAGTACATTTTCTATAAAGAATTTCTAGTTGCATCGGCTGATGTATAAAAAATATCCCACTCCATTTGAAAAAACAAAGTTGACCTTGAAATCTTCTAAACACCTCGACCTGAAGAATAGTTATATACGCCACGTAATGTGTCCCTCGAAGCCAATCAACTTTTGTCTGAGACATTTATTCCTATCTCAAAAAATGTAGAAGTTATGCAAGAGACTTTCCTCAGACTCATCCTGTATAATATCTACATCTTCTATTCAAATGATTATATTTACTTATTCGTTCGGTGTCAGCGGTGCACAATTTACATTTCAATAATAAAAAAGATTTTGTTATCACTTGAGAATTAATTCAAATCAATAATGGGATTCTGTAAACATTCGATACATGTTCGCTTTATCAACAGCAATTTCATTCGCTAGCAGGAAGGTGAATTTTCGTGAATACTTGTTACAATTGCGTTGTGTTAGATTAGAACGAAAAAAATTCTGGCAGTGGTTCGCCTCGCGGTTTATTTACACCGTAACTGTTAATGCCGACTGCTTCTGTTTCGCGGCGCGTACGAATTATTTCGCGGCGAACAGTTACCGGAATAATTAATGAGAACAACTATGAAAATATGTAGCGCCGCAACGTTGAAATACGAAGCAACGCGAGACAGTCGAGGCTCCCCGTTACCCATTTTCCAACGTTTTCATGAATATCAAATTACAAGGGTTCAGGACAAATTTCAGCGAAATTCATTTGCGTTTCCCCACTCCTCGGTTCGTCATACTGCTGCACACATTTCTGTAGTTTCAAGGAATGTATATTCTGGAAGAAGGTATCCAGCTGAATATATTTTTCTTTCAAAAAACGGAGATGTTAAACAATTGCCATTGTTTAACCGGGCAACCTCAATTATCCTCGAAATGTACACAAAAGAAGCAAGCGTTGTGAACAGTGGCAGGCATCCCCCGAGTCGGACCGACAGGACGGAGAAAGGAAGAACGATTTTGTGGGTGCCGGCGTCAAATTAAAGCGGTTTTTCCGGGCGCGCGGGCGACAGGCACGTAGAGGCTTCCAAGGCCAAGGGAAAAAACGAGGAAAATAACGAAGGAAGGCGGGCGGACGCGGGCAAACGGAATTCGAAACAAGGGCTTTCGACGCGAAGGTAAACGACGTCCCGGCGAGAAAACTGCGACCCATAAACCTAGTTTCCGCCCTTAAAATAATGCGCCGCGACGTCGGGCCCACCCTACTCGCGGCGATCGTCGAAAGGAAGAACTGGAGCGTCTCTAGTGACAGTAATTCGAAGCGACAGGCTTCCAATTAAACCTCTTTAGGGACAGGTCGCGCGACAACCGAGGGAGGAAGTGCGGAACAATGTCGAATTCAAACGCGGATTTACATATCGCTTTATTACGGCCTCGATTGAATTTAAACCCTCTCTTCCTCCCGCCGACGTAGATGTTATTACGCCTACTCGCTCGTTCCCGGAACTAATCGAGTTCCCTTTCGCATTCCCGCATATTCCGATAATTAATCAAAAATTAATAAAATTACTTGGTAAATTAAATTGTGAACATTTTTAATTACAGGCATCATCCATTTTAATCCTCGTTATGTGTCTGATTTATCGAAATGTATAATGTATGATCACTCGCATATTGCGTGGTTCAAAGTGATTAAAAATCGTTTTATACAATTACTTGATCAATTAAATTGTAGAAATTCTTAATTATAAGCTGTATCGAATTTATGGGATTTTTGGTTTGTCTAAATATAAGAATAGATAATTACTCGCATGGTTGCAACTGACTCTGATGCAAACTACATAAAACTATGCTTGCGATATAAAAAAAATACGGAAATTCGTAAACATTGATTATCTATTTTTTTAATATTATTACAGCTTCAATATGAAATTTTTTTATAATATTGTTATTAAAATATATTATTTATTTCACTTCCATAAGAGTGTAATTTCGAAAAATTCAAAAATTGATTTTTAGACATTTATATAAGAAACTTTTATAAACAAGAACCAAGTCGATATCTCGTATTGTATAGAAGAAATAACGATATTCTTAAAAATACAATTTACTCGCTCTCACCATTTTAAGAGTGGAGTTTCGAAAAATTGAGAAATAGTGTTTGTAGCACTTTTATGAGATGAAATTTTTGCACAAAAATGAATTTGATATCATAAAGAATGATTGCAATACAAATAAAATACATTTTACACCATTTTCACCCTCAGAGATCGAATTTCAAAAAATTCGAAAGTTAGTTTTTATTAAAGTGGCATTTTGCTACCACAAACAGTTCAATATGTTATCGAGTTTGAATGATATTAGCAAATAAAAAACACATTTCACTCATTGATAAAATTTCGGAAAATCGTCCCTTAATAACTACCCTCAAGATTTCAAATAAATCCGTACAATAATTTTTATTGAACATTGATGAGCGAGCCAGTTAGAAAGCTCTTTAATGTACATTACATTTATATACATATAAATACTAATACATGTAAGTTACAGGCTATAAATGATAAAATTAACCCTTTTCTTTTCTGTTATAGGTAAGAGTTGAAATGAACGAAACTAGCAATCCGAGTCTAACGTTATTCTTACGCATTCAGGTAAACCAATTTTTTTCTCGTACAGTTTATATCATTTTTCGTACTCTTCACACGTCATACGAGTCAGTTTAGTTAGGCAGAAAAATTTGCCTATTTTTCCTCGTGTTCACGTATATCTTCACACGCTTAACCCGTAGGTCTGTTTCACATTTACGGAAGGAACACTGTACTCATATGGTTGTAAGTTTCATGCACTCGCTAGACAAACTAGGCTGTTGTTCCATGATTGGAATACAGCTAGTCTCATCAATTCGCGCGCGCTTAAAACTAACGAGATTTATCATCTACGAGCGTAACAAATGTCTGCCAGTTCGTCGGATTAATACGTAGCAGAGCTTCGAGTACGGCACACTCCGGCGTCAACCTCGTTCGACGTTTAACGAAGCGACGTGCTCGCCGGCGAGGAACGTTCGTTTGTGGATAATAAACTAACCAAATATTAGCCGTTACGTAACCGCGAACCGCTCGTAGAACTTTGGCCTTAAAAATTTTCCGAACAAACCCGATGAACGATTATGTAAATAACCTGGCGTCGCCCGAAGTGTAATCATCGGCGGGCTTGAGTAACGGTGAAGCCGTTCCCTGTAATCCAACACGTGAATGATTTTACACTTCAATCTATTAGAAGAATTTTATGAATTTTAAGATAAGGGATATGATTATGCAAAATACATCAATCTTCCTTCGTTTTTATTACGTTTATAAAACCTAAATTGAGGTGTATTACAGTCTACATCTACTCTACAATTAATGATTGTATTTCAAACAGGTATGGCAGTCATTTAATAGAGAAGGTTTTTACATTCGGCGAAGAATCTTTTAAGAACGCACAAATACAGTAGCATGGTTAGCAATTATTATGTGTGTCTTTAAGGGTAGGAAGAAATTATTTTGGCTTAAGTTTTTAATGGGTTTGATTCTTTGGAAACGGTAGAAGCAGCACTGCTACGAAATATGATCCAAGTCTTCAGCTTAATAGCTACACTGCCAGCTGGTTACTATGAATTACTGACAATGCCGACACGAGATAGGGAGAATAGCTCAGTTATGGAACATTCACACTACGATTTTTGTCTATATTCCCGACTTTTTAAAAAATTCCGTAGGACCCAACATTTTTAGCAGCTGTAGATCAGAGATGGACCTGCGACCTTCTAATGTTTTCTGTACGACCATATTTATCTTTATACAACATCTATCTATTGTTACTTATTTAATTATTGATATTACACATTGTGTTAATTGAATTGGGAAAAAAATACTATCATAAAGAATTTGTTTAATACAAAAAAGATCCCATCGAAATATGCCAAAATGCTGTTTTTACATTTTGCATTTTTTTAGTCAACACACTCGTTGAATGCTGTCTTACTTTGTAAGTACTTACTGTTGCTAATCAATCACATGTGTTGTGTAAATTAACCAGTTAACTGTGTCGATCATTTTGCAAAGTGCGCCCCAGTGTATGTCGCGATGATCAAGCGATGACGAATATAGTCGTCAAACACAGAGTAAGTGGCGCTGTTGAAATATTGGGTCAAAAAGACGACTTTATTTTAGAAAATGAATGAATTTATTCACGGATATAGCCGTCATAACACAAAATTCTGCCATTCTTCCATGACGGATATAGTCGTCAAACACACTTAACTGGTTAAAATTCATTTAAGGACTCAGATATCTAATATTCATTTTGAAGACCAACTCAAACTGCGTACAACTAAACTGTTGCCTAATATTTATTTATTATCTAATAAAACCATATTTAAAGAGAAATTATTAACCTGTAGTTTTGTATTACAAAATATATTTGTTTCACGATACAGAGCAATTGGTACTAATTTGAACATGAAACATGAAACTTGTAAAATATCACGAGAGTGAAATGGATACAAATTGGTTTGAAAAATGGCTTCGCACGGGGCATGAAAAAAATGTAAAAATCGGGCGAGGTATATAATTACAAGAAATTTCGATAAAAACAGGAGAGGATCGCGATTAATCGCGGCGGTTGTACTCGCAAACGAACAAATTGTCGGAAATGAGTACGCGATACAGGCGTACGATACGATAATTGAAGCACGAGCTTATTAGCCGCGGGTATTCCTACGAAAATGTCTGGTAACGGAACGAAAGGCTCGTTAAGTTAAATTAGCGATGAGCAACGCGCGGCACCCCGTTAAACTAATAAGCGGTGACTGACAGTGTCAAAGTGTCGGCAGAGAGAAATTCATCAGGAACCCCGGATGATTTATATGTCTTCATCGCGAGATCTATTTTTACCTCCCTAGCTCTTACAATTAAACTTGTAGCTCCGCGGTAACGAGACGTAATTCTTATGCCGCGGTGTATGTGGAAACTAGGACGGATTGACTAATACACAACGTATATTCATTCAATTTTCACTTGGTAACACTATAATCCGAGAGCCCACTATGATTTTGTGGTCTAACTATATTATAGTATACAGTATATGTATAGCCCGAGTAAGAAACTTTCGTGCAGTTCTGAGATCCGGAGATGGAACATTAAGTTATTACAATATTGTAAACATGTGAATTTGCATGTTGCTTCTGCTTAATTATATTATGTTTGAAAACAGCTCTATTATCAAGTTTTCATGTTAATATTAATATTAAACGAAGTTTCATGAACTTTTAGTATCAATGTTTCTTGGTCAAGGAAAGACATTTAATTCTTTATTCATTGTATACAGATTTATTGTAAAATATACAATACAAACTTTTCTACTATTCCTTTAGTTAATACAATATAAACTATTCCTTTAGTTCACGTGAAAACATCCACATGTACCAAATACAAGGCGAAATAGAAAAATGTATATATAAAGAAAACTAACAGAGTTGTTTTCAATAGGAGAGTATAATATGAAGGCAAAATTCGGTCTATTGGAAAAAATATCTTTATTCTTACACGTGCCACTAAGAACTCTCAATTTCAACTGCTGATCAAACCGGCAAAACCTTTCCTCTCGCGAGGAGAGGGCCCCATGATGTCATGGGGGACTTCCCATTCGTTCCAACGCCCTCAACGGTGTTACAATTTTTACAATAAATACATAATGTATATTTTCCACAATAGTATAAAATGGAAAACATTAACAAGTATTCTGTTAATTTACGTAACTTGCGTACAGTGTTTTCTTCCATAATAGAGAAAATAATCGACATAAACTTGATACTTGAATTGATAACTTATAAAATTTCTCAACCTAATGTAAACAGATAGTGATTGATTTAAAAAAGAAGAATAGCTCAGTTTAGTAGATTTTGTGTGAACGTTATTTTGACGAATCAGTACGTGTCAGCAGGAATTCGTTAAAGGAATTGTTGGTTGAGGTAAAACTGGAAGACGGTAGCTCTCGCGTGACAATTTATGGTTATCCGCAGCAATTTCCCTTACTCGGTGATCAAACAGCCGCGTAATAAATTTAACCGAGGGCTGTGCCAGGACTTGAAAGCTTGTAAATAGCGAGCGGGAGTCGAAAACACCCGCCTCCGATCCCTTTGACCAGCTACGAGCAGGTTTAACTTTCTAATTAAAATCTGAACTTGCCGCGGAGTTGCAACACGTTGAAAAACTTGGCATCTATAGGCCTCGACCAGCGTTAATACCACCAAAAGGGGGTTAGGCCTCGTTGCTCGTCGTAAATTTCTAATCTTGATCCGAGCGTTATCTCGCAAGCTATTAACGTTAACCGTGGTGTTCGCGAATTTATCGAAACTCCGATAACCGGACGATTTTTCTTCCTAGCGCTCCAACTTTTTCCTCGCGGATGGCTCCCTCCATTTCTTTCCTTGACGAACGAACCTCTGCTCGTTAATTTACAGCCGCTATCGGCCAAGAATTTCCAGTCGCATTCCAGTTTTTATTTGTACTAGTGAAATACAAATCACTCATTTCACTTTTCCGATCGGCCTTAAGGGGTTACATGTATTCTCAGTGAAAAGAAGGGTGAAATAAAACGTTTATTTCCTTAAGAAGTCTTGTTTACTACGTAATGGTTATATGTATCTTGAAATATATACTAGTTTGATGTACACTCCTAGCAATTGAAGGAAAGGAATATATCAAAGATAAAATTCAAAATTTTATTCATTAATAACAATTGCGAGAAATACAGAAGATATTTTTATACTTTTATTAATACCAGCTGGATTAATAGCGTTTGTACGTTTCTATATTTTCTTGTTTAGTATACTATTTCAATTTTTGACTGCTGATAGACTTTTTAGAGAGTCGTGAATAAAAGCGTTTAAGAAGAACGAGATTATTTTAGCACTTGCTTAGCAGGCGAAGGTGGCAGACTTTACACAGGTACTAACTCTAAACGATGCTTTTAGACAGGATGACGTTATCGGTCATGCTCAAAAGAGAATGTACAGACGGACCGATAAAATTCGTGAGTAAATAGAAAATTGTACGTGGCCTTTTTAGTACATTCTCTCGAACAATTAAAAGAAACTTGAAAACATGAGTGAATTAACATAATACTGAATTGAATAATTACATAATGCTCTATATCCGCAATTTTCATTTGACGATCTTGAAATTATTTTATACATGATTGATGTGATTTTGAAATTATTTTGCACGTGACGGCTACGGTTTTATATGCAATTGTAATAGACAATTCGCATATAAAAACGTATTGCACATATGTATATAATTTCCAACCACGTGAAACAATTGACGGAAATCTCATATCGTGGAATTATAAAAATGGAAGGTCTGTATAAAAATCCGCAGTCAACATATGATTGACATAATTTTAAAATCAGACATTAATATTTTCAAATCTTCAGTTATGTGCCTTGAATTGCTAATTTAACAGGCATTCGAATATTTAAATATTCCATTTTGGTTTTCTGGTTTACATCCAGCTTATCTCAAACGATATAATACAATTAGATCTATAATAAGTTGTCTAACTCGTTGACGTTCCTATGTGCCCTGTCGCGGATTCTTGAGACTGTTTTCCGAACGCGTTAACGTCACGATTAGAAAACTCGAACGATGCGTCAGGGGCTGACCGTTCCTTCACCGAGCCGGCTTCATCTTACATAAATCTTTGCCACCGGCATTCCTAGAGAGAGAGAGACAGCGGCACAAAAAACCGCCATTCAGTGAAACGTCACGGGAGAATCGATCGATCGACACGTTCGACCCGATTCATCCATCAAATTCTTTCGCTCGAAGAATCCGGGGGCAAATGTCGCAATAATCAAACGGAAGTCGGCCGCAACGCGAATGTCAAACAACTATTCGATTAAAGCTTCGCCGTGCACATCGTTGTACGGTCACTTAACTTTGCTTTTTATTTATTTCAAGTTTACAGTCACATACTTACAGTTATTATTGACTACTCGATCTTAAATTATGAGCAATTTTAAGTAAAATTGACAAATGAAATTATTGTACTTCACTTGTTATTATTAAGGATGTATAGGCTATATACTTAAACGTTGAATTTATTATTATAGATTCATGTTACTATTAAAAAGCTACCTGTAAAATTTTAAATCAATTCATGGGTTTTT
>NW_017144533.1:126237-127993 GCF_001652005.2 Ceratina calcarata
CTCCTAAACTATTGACGCTAGCGAAAAACTTTTATACAGAAATTGTAGATCTCGTCGCCCTCTACAAGAAAGGTCATATGCAATTTTCCCGTAGGATCAACGGTTTACGAGTAATTTAGGAAAAACGAAATTTTTTTCCAAAAGTTCGCCGTTTCGACGCTGGGATGGTCGGATTTTGTCAACATCAATAAACTGCCAAATAATCATACTTAACTCGTTAAATATCGAAGTTAGAAGAAAAAGAACCTTTCTAAAGAACGTCAATACCTACAACTTTTATTTGAAACGGCAAACCCACTCTGCGTACTCTAATCCGCATCAATTGCGATTGATGCACCACATGTGTATCGTGAAGCTAAAGATTCGGTTCTCACAGTGTTTTATATCCATCTAACATCATAGCATTTGATTTTATATGAAACTGGCACCCCCATGGCGTCTTAAAATAAATTACTCAATCTTGTACTTGATTGTATGTCTTTGTTAAGAAAAAAGTGAGCGCCGGAGGCTTAACTGTAATTAACGAGCGGGCCAGGGGCGTGAATAGAAATTGTGGCGACTGGACAAATAGAGTCGGACGCAGAGATCTCGGCAGTGTCGAATAATAAGCGTCTCGCGCCACGGGGATTATCAATTATGAGGTACCGCGTCGAAACGTAGTGATATATATGTGCGTACTGTATCCATGCGCAAGGATTACATGTGCACGCGCTTGCACTCGTGTCTCGGTTCTCGGTGCGCTCGGCTATGAACGATTATTTGGCACGCACTGTTACGCGTAGCTGATTGAATAAGTAGACCGATTGATACACGGCTAACCGCGTCTTCAGCTCGTTACTGCACGCCTTCGATTTACCTACTTCCAATTCCTGTACGTCCATTACACTACCAAACATTTTAATTTAATAAATAGTCGTGATTAGTTATAAAACATTCGTAATGTCAAATTAGGATGGAATTTGTTTTATTCTATAGGAAAAATAATGGACATTTTACTTTTGATCTCAGGTCCCGAATATTATTATTTTCTACAGACATCATTTTTCTATAAATGTTTTAGATTCGTTTCAGTTATAAGGATTCTTCGTTCTCTAAAGCTGACCATTAATTAAAATTTTGAATCCTTTACAATTCTTATTTAATCAGAACTCTTATCAACGATAATTAGAATAAAACGTTTGATAACTTAACGAACGCAATCTATTCCCCTTGAGCTGACCTAACGCAACCTGAAAGCCGCGAGGTCAATTTGCAGAGCATCGTCGACTCGTTCCGCCACTCTTCCTCCTTCCTCCTTTTTCCGAAACGTTTCCGAAGGAATCAAAGGAAAACTCGCTTTGAGAACACGTTGATTTCGCGACTCTTATACATTGCCAGGATCCTCTATCCTTCGGTTGGGAAAAATTCGCTCGAGTGGTTCCGCGTATCAAGTATACACCGTTCCGCGATATTACCCGTTCCGGACCAGTCGGCAACCGAGATATGAAACGCGCTTCTTATTCTCGATCCAGGAACAAGCAATTGCGCTGGAGACGTCGCCGAGCATCACCGGATGTCTGCGCGGTGACTCACTGTTTGGACCGGTTTCGCGTTCATGACATCAAGGTCAAAAATCTGGATCATTTTTAGAAGAATTTTAGTTCTGAACGCCATCTTTTAGTAATTGTTTCTAAACTATCAAACTTCTTACCACACACATTTATAGGTATTTAGAATAAGGGGGTAGACTCCGATGACAGCGCGATAAGGTAGACTG
>NW_017144533.1:129688-133327 GCF_001652005.2 Ceratina calcarata
TTATTATAGTGCGGATTTTCATGCAAACTAAAAACTTTGTGGTATCAGTTTAAATAATGTGTTTTATATAACCACTTCTTTCCTCGATTTTATTATTTTTCCCAGGAAAGTGGAAAATTGACCCATAGTATCAAAATTTCTTTATCGTATAAACGTAGAAATGTTTCAAACTGCAGATTCATTCCTTTGATGCTTCTTTACTATTTTTATGCATGATACGGAGCATTTATAATTTCTAAAGATTCAATTTACTTCATTTTTAAAAGGTTAATTCACGTTTCGACGTGATACGTGAAAAATGTACATGTTCAAAAAAACACAATATATTTTATCATCATAAAATTTCTGAAGAAAGGTGTGACGGTATTCAGGGGAGAAAAGCGTGAAACTCTGTTGACCTTCGATTGGCTCTGTAACCATCAGAAAATCCACTGTAGCGGGAGTTTCTAAGGGGGATGCATGACTCGCGATTCAGGGTTGTTCGCAGAGAACGGTCCCTTTGTCGGGTACGAGCACGATCATCCCGACTTCCACCAAATGAATTTCAATGGGGAGTCGAAGCCACGTGGACCACGAAAATCTGCCAGAGAGAGCTCCGACACTCGACACAATGTCCGAGGGATGATCTCAGTGTGAAGAGATGTCGCAGTGAAAAAGGGTACCGAATTCCGTAGCCGTGTATTTCTCACAAACGATCCGATCTCATAGCACTAAGAGTGTCTCTTAAACATGAAGGATAACTATCATTTTTCTTTCTTATTCAGTCATGATTAGACTGCAGATTTTATATAAATAAAATATTTATGATAGCTAATTAAAAATACATAGTAAACTAAGTAACGATTCAATTATTTATCGAATGATGGATACAATGCTTAATACAATATTTCATACGACGTTTCATTTAATAGTTGAAAAGTTGAAAAGGACAGATATTTGCTTTATCATTTAAGTATTGTAACATGCCTTCACTATTTGATATTTCGTATATTTTCTTGCATCAATTCTGCAATCTTTTTATTTATTCACCCATCTAAACTTCACAGTTTCTGGATTTACATATAAACAGTCTTATTGTTTTATTGCGTACACAACATGCCCTGATTTCCTGTGTTAACTGTTGTATGTGTACATTATAGAATAAATTCCTATTTTAACTTATGAATACAATATAACTTTACTAGTATAAAGAGAAAATACATCAAAAACAGTCTAGCAATTTAACTTCATAGTCTTTGTTCAGCACTACCATATCTTTAGTTACCAGTCTGCTTTTGCTAGTTCTTCAATTTATAAATGCATAAAATGCGTCTACTTAGAATTTGTATATAGTAAATATCTAAATGTTCAGGCCATAACTTCTGCTATCTGGCATATTTTTCTGTTTTTACAAATGCATCAGACGGTGTATATTAATAAAATGAAGAAATAATTATTTAATACATTCTTATCAATCCAAGGTGGGTACTGACAATGAGATTCGGGTTCCGGGTCAGTTGACTTTACTACAGGGAATTAGTTTACGAGCTCGTTTTATATTGCTGCCATCAACTGTACCCTTGGTTCCCAAGGATCGAGACACGGGGACTCGGGTAAACGTGAGACGTCCTACCGTGTAACTGGACGAGAGGCCCACTAGGTACTCGTCAAACCAGTTTCATCGGCTACTTCCTCCGGGATGAGCAGGTAGAACGATATTCACCTCGGATACTCAGTCACCCACCTTGCTCGTTTCGGTCCTTTACAATGTACCAGGCCATGGGATGGTTCCTTTTGTAAGAAAAAATCACCGTGAACTGCCCAGATCCCGTACAGTACCATGTAAAAGTACCGGGTCAACGCGCTATTTAACCCATTTGTGTCCCACATTACTTTCTATATGTGAGGCGTTTATTTTGAAAGTGGCCTAAGTCCATTTTCGAAAAAATCAAGCTAGATATTTTAATATTTACATTCTTATGTTACCTTTTCGTTTTGAAGGAAATTCTCTTTATTTACTACCGCATCGTTGGAGACCAAGAAACTTGAATAATATTGAATTGTCACTTATAGGTTTATAACACTATGTAACATATTTATGTATATTGTAGTATGATACCATAATTATTTTAAATCCCTTCCGCGTACAAAAATTCAAGAATAATGATTAAATAATTGCAAAATATTATTAATTTTCATGTAACATTTCTTTTAATAGTGAATAAAAATTCGATATTTTTTAATTTTATAAGATAAAATTATATATATTTCTTTTTATTTCAAAGGAAATTTATCTTTTCCATAGATCTTTTTAAGAATTAAAAAGGCTTTTTCATTAATTTTGAAAGTGGCTTAAGTTAACATTACATATAGCAGTGAGCAATGTTTATTATACTAATTGGATTGGTAAATTGTACACCCTTAGAAACTCAAAACCATTATACTACCATGTTGTCACCCAAATATTTTATTTTTAAAATAATTGAAAGGTTACTTCCAAAGTGAACGAATCAGATATTGTATTACAAATTAATACGATATTCGATACAATGTTTCGCAGAATGTTTTGTTTTTAAATCTGCTAGTAAATTTATTATAAAATAAAAATTAATATAAAAGAATTACAAACATTGATAAACTGAATTATAATGAACGAGTGGAAACAAAATGTTGTTTATAACAATGGATATAAAAGAGCCATAACTCATGCAGTAATAAGGGCAGGCAGCAGCTTATACACATAAATTACAATTGTTTAAAAAGGCTAACATACGACAACATAATGTAACATTTGAAACAGCTATTAGCATTGAACTGTTGGTTTATTTTACGTAGGTTAATGCAATAACTGATAATGCAATAACTAGTAATTACAAATTTAAAACTGTGCTTCATATAATGGTACAATACTTCATTTAATAATTGATACAATACGTAATGCATTTCATGTAACTATGATACAATATTTGGTACAAAAATTTATGTACACGTGCACTGATTAATAAAACATTATTTCAATTATACCCTCAGCCATTATATGAAACGTTGTATCAATTGTTCCATCAATCATTAAATGAAATATTGTAGTAATGAAGATTTTACGACACCGTACTCTTCGTCGTTACTATACCGCTGACAGTGAGGATTCGCTGTCAGCTGAAGACTTGCAGTCAGAAAAACTTGCAGACTCTCATCGACACCGTCATTGTTACAAATATTACCGGAGCCATTCACGAATACATCCCTTCGGGACGGGTATACGTGTACGTAGGTGTCTCGAACAGGTTTTTTTAAAAGCCCGACGACTCACGCTGTCGTGTTCGCTTTCGGTCGTGCTTACTCAACGATATCTCGAGGTCCCTGCCCACTACCGCTCTGTTAACACCGTGACTTATTTTTTTGCACGAGAATCGCTTTTCAATTGTAAAGAATATACGTTGCAGGTCCTTTTAGTTTAATTGACGGTTTATTGTGGCTTAGCAATTGCATACAGAAGATTATATAGGCCTGGGGGATGAGAACCTTACGACCTTATTTATTTTTATGTTACAATAAGACCCATTTACTTTCACCTATGCAATCACTGTCATCCAAAACTGTTTTACTTAAAATAAAAAATAAACATTATGGAGTTCTGCACAAAAACATGTTTTTCTCGCA
>NW_017144533.1:134105-153982 GCF_001652005.2 Ceratina calcarata
TATAATTGATTTATAATTATATTTCCAAATTTAATTTTTTACTTATAATTATATTCTTCAAATATAGATGAGCGTATTACTATGAAAATGCTCTAAATTAATATGTTTCACTTCGTAAGTAGTGTTTCGAAAGATTGATGAAGTCGTTCCACTATTTCAAAAAAGAGAGTGAATTAAAATAGACATAGCAGCGTTAATGTTATTCGCAGGAGTTATTTTTAATTCAATAATATGTACCTTAATAATTTAATAATGTTTTGACTTACGAAAAATAGAAAATCTTTATTCGATTTGATTAACAAATGCGTACGGACTGTTCTGGACTTAAAGCTGGAGTTGGCAACTAAACTTAGTGTATAGTCATAAGAACGTGTATAAATCAAATCTGGTAGGTCTACATTGTAATTACATTGATTTTTGAACAACTCACCAAGGATTTAAACGGTATGAGTGGAATAGGTCGTAATTACCGTTAGTCTGCGACTTGGCAGAGGAAATTGTATGGACGCTACCGATAAGAAACTTAATTAATTTGCTAAATCCCGTAGTCACGCATCTAATATTGCAACGTTTATTACGAGACGATAAAAAGAAACCGCTGATTGGAATTTTCAATCTGTTTACATGATACAGATTATCGAATCGCTCGTTGGCAAGAAACGGAATGTATATCAACTCGGTAAATGTTTTTCGCGGGACGAAATTAAAAAAACTTGAAGTATATTTCAACCAGTCCGACGAATCTGGTAGCCGGGATTTGCAACATTGATAAACGTCAGTGCGCGTGGAAGGCTCTATCGACCATATGAATGACAGGAAGCGATATTCGTTTTGATACGAGCAACTTTCTGGGCAATGTTGCACAACAGGCTTACACGTGTACCACCGGCTTGGTCGGCTACCGTGGATAAGATAAAAATAAACCTGTCGCTCAACATCATTTTTCCCCTGCAGCGGCGTCATCGTCGTTTAATCACGGCTACTGTTTCTCAACGCTTGCAAAAATCCAACATCTGCAAGTAAACTTTCTTATTTATCCAATGATTGATAAACTGCACATTTTTATACAAAATTAAGGTATGAATTTGTCATTTCGAGAGTTTTCTCTGTCGTCAAAGCACGGTAATAATTTAAGAATTTTCGTAACAAATGCGTCGCTATAGGCTGGATTTTAAAAATAATCAGATTATGGTTTTTCAATTTGGCCATTTAAAGAACAGACTGGACGCAGGTAAGACTAAGAACTGTCTATTCCGATGAAAATGATCATTACTTTTCATCTTCAGTGACTTGAAAAACTCCCTCAAAATGCAAAATTTGGTGATAAAGAGATATTATTTGTTTTGAAATATTTATGCTATCAGTTACAACATTTGATTAAAGACTAATAATAACGAGGAGAATGTGGAAGGAAAAATAATTGAGGAATTGAAAATCTATGAGCAGGACGATTGATACCCATTGTACGGATATCAGCGGTTAATAATCAGCCGATTCAGTCAGTACGAAACACGATTACTGCGACGAAGTGTTTACAAACTTCTAGGAAGAAAATCCTTACGTTTCCGTCACGTTTGTTAGAAAACCACCGAATCATCAACGTTCGCCTCTAATGGCAGCGTCCGATAGAAGCCAGGAAATGTTGCAAAATACCCTGTCCCGTAAATAGCCAGACGGCGATGACTATTCGTTTTCTCCGCTTTGATAAATCCCGTATATCGAGTCTGTACACTCACGTTCAAAATTTTTTACTATCCTTAATGTAGTTCCACTTGTTACAAACATTTCAGTTCTGTTCATCGACCAATCCCTCTTCTGGTTTAGGATTTTTTTATGAGCATTTCCAATATCACGAATAGCTTAGGTAGTATTTCTATCTATCTTTTCCGGTTATTTATGAAATATCATAAACGTAACGGTTAATTTCGAGGAAATTACAAGTTTATACTAGTTGCAGGTGAGAATCAATTTCGCATTTAATTAATTAAAACAGTAAAATACATTATGAAACGTTCAGAGAACATAATCATGTATTTGTCAGAATTATCAATATTTATGACAATTCCTATAATAATAATGTTAATTATCAAACGAATTAAATATTCTGTTCCATTATTAACTACTCAGTAAAATAAACTCGAATCTAAGCCTAAGGAATGAGTTATAGGGAAATATGTTGAACGGATATGTATGGTTGAAACCACGAACGAATAGAATGGATGATGTATAGTTAAGATTACGTGAATCTACTGAATACTTAAAATCAATTTTCTTGAAAATATCGAATTTCTACATTTCTATTTAATTTTTCGATGCAGAATCGCTCCCTTTTCGGTAGTACCACCAGTTACTGACTATCCTTTATATTAAATGAAATATTAAGCAAATACCATATTTTCTAAGACACTATGAGAAGTAAAACAGATGAAATTTTATAAACTTCGTCAATAGTTTCATTGCGTTTTTGAACAGAGTCGAGACATAGTGTGCATGTACTTTTGAACGGAAGTGTACGTATGTGCATTGCACTATACGTCGACTATCCGTTTGCGAAAAACCCGACGCATCGAAACGAACGACGTTTTCCCAGCGAGGAACCGATAATTACGAACACATCTATCTTTCATTAGCCCCGCGTCCTCCTCGTCTCGCCTTCCTCCTGGCCACCTTTCACACGCGTCCGCTAAGGTAACACGCGGACCCGCGCTAGTTGCTGATTATCGTGCGCCGCGGCGAAAGTTAATGACGCCTATTAGTCCCGCGTTAATCACAGTTTAAAGAATCGCGTCGCGACCGACATCAATCGAACCGGAGACGATCTCACCGTGTCGTGGCGTCGATTTAAGGTGGCTTTAACGTTTGGTACCGTATTAACCGTATGAGCCCAACACCGAGAAAGAAGCAACAGCAAACATCCGAGCTTGCTTGTTAAAAATATATCTGAAAATATTATATGTATAGGTAGTGAATGAATGAAAAACCGGAATACATATACGGCCTAGAACCATGGAAAATAGAGTGGAAAATGATCCAGATATCTTGACGATAATTACATTCATAATTCACACTGTTTCCTATTCATTAACTTAATGACACTATGAGAAGTAAAACAGATGAAATTTTATAAACTTCGTCAATAGTTTCATTGCGTTTTTGAACAGAGTCGAGACATAGTGTGCATGTACTTTTGAACGGAAGTGTACGTATGTGCATTGCACTATACGTCGACTATCCGTTTGCGAAAAACCCGACGCATCGAAACGAACGACGTTTTCCCAGCGAGGAACCGATAATTACGAACACATCTATCTTTCATTAGCCCCGCGTCCTCCTCGTCTCGCCTTCCTCCTGGCCACCTTTCACACGCGTCCGCTAAGGTAACACGCGGACCCGCGCTAGTTGCTGATTATCGTGCGCCGCGGCGAAAGTTAATGACGCCTATTAGTCCCGCGTTAATCACAGTTTAAAGAATCGCGTCGCGACCGACATCAATCGAACCGGAGACGATCTCACCGTGTCGTGGCGTCGATTTAAGGTGGCTTTAACGTTTGGTACCGTATTAACCGTATGAGCCCAACACCGAGAAAGAAGCAACAGCAAACATCCGAGCTTGCTTGTTAAAAATATATCTGAAAATATTATATGTATAGGTAGTGAATGAATGAAAAACCGGAATACATATACGGCCTAGAACCATGGAAAATAGAGTGGAAAATGATCCAGATATCTTGACGATAATTACATTCATAATTCACACTGTTTCCTATTCATTAACTTAACCCCTTGACATAAAAATTAAATGGAATAAATGACGAGTCAAACTCGTCATTGTATGTCAAGGGGTTAATAAACCATAATACTAAAATTATTAGGGATCATAAAATAATACGATTATTTAGGAATGTGTATAAGTAATTGATAAATTATTCGAATGAAACAAATGACATAACATCTGTTACGTTTATTTCCTGTGCAGCAGATTAATGGATCAAATATTTCTTGAGAGAAAGGTTAATTGACCTTTTTTAGTATTTTCCCCAGGTCCTAATGGAGATTCATGCGTGGGTACTCCATTCCTCTAAAGCTCATATTCTAAATGGCGTATAACACAGAGAGGCACTCCGCGCAGAAATCTCCACAGAGATACACTGCCGCTCAAAAACCCGTAGGATCACGTTTTGCTATCTGCAGAAATTCGTAAATTTTTCATTTGCTATGCGAAAACCGGGACATTCAGACTTGCTATGCATTTTGTATGTGCCTCGTCGTACACTACATCTCAAAACTATAAAGCAATTTATTTATTTCTAATGAAACTATCTACATATAAGAGGTCATAAAACAGGTAATGAATTTTGTCTAGACAATATAAATCTTTATTTCAGCTACATGAGGGATTACAAATTCTTTCTTAATTCCTCTCATCCTCCCACATCCTAATCCTGCATACCTCCATAGATCTTTATGCTGACTTTAACTTATTCTACATAAACTATGTATCATATTCAAGCACATAATTTTTCCGGTTATAATTTAAAAGAGGTGGGTGTTTTTATATCGGGAGCTCCAGTTTCTGACGAAACAGCTAATCACGCTTTTTTTGCCTAATCCTATATGTATAGTATGCCATGATAACTATGCATGTAGTATTAACATTGTTGCACCTTTCTTTTACATATTATAGAGGATAATGGGACGTAAGAAAAGTATTGTAAAAACAACTTTGATGCCTGATAAATCAAAAATTACAAGATATATTAAAGGATTTATTAAAAAATTACTATCCTTGTACAGTAATTATTGTAATACTAGTGCAGAAATAATTATGTACAATAAAAACCTCAATTTTTAGTATGAGTATTACCAATTACAGAATAATGCAGTAATTTTTTCAATTATTATACTTCGACCGTTGTGTGTGTTATAATATTTTGATTGTCGTCTGTATATTTAAGACTAGGCTGATGTGCGCTTCACTTCTTTATACCTATTTTTTTCTTTTTTTCAGTTGTACGTTATTATATAGTATAGAAACTGTTAAAATGGTCACAAATGGTACATCTACTTACTATTCTTTATCTTCGATATCTACATATTTTTGACCGGAAGTGTACGTGGATGCATAAGAATGAAAACGGTGCACGTAAGTAGGCTTGAACGTTATTTGTTACGAATATTTATTCAAATGTATACCGGCTCCATTTTTCTCTATCTCAAGTGTTCTCATCGTCTCCCTTGAGAGGCGTTTTTCAAAAACCTCGTTATTTTTCTGCGACCTTTGTCATTCGTGAAGCACATCATTAAATGATGGAGCTACGTACCGTGGAACAGTTGAAAATATTTGGATCTTGCAAATAGATTAGCTTGCTTAAATGATAATCAAACATTTTCCTTTCTGCATTCGAAATGTCTTCTAAGCATAAAAGATCTGAGCTCGGAAGTGACTTTGATTAATTAATCGTTTGATCCTTTTTATAAACATCAGACGGTTAAGAAAACTCTAAGGGTTTGCAACAATTTTTAAACCGACAAAAGTTTGCAACAAGTTACAAAGATAAAAATGTCAGGCTACGCTGTTAAAAGTTGTAAAAACTGGAGTGATAATACTAAACGATTGGATATTTCTTACTATCAGTGTTGCCAATAAAATGGTGCTATTCTTAACCAATGAATATTTAATTGTTATAAAAGTTGAAATAGTTGATAGAAAATTAACAACTGATTTTAAAATTGAAAATATTCCATTGGAAGTTATTTTGTCTTGCTCGAATATCTTGCACGTATATTAATTAGGCGTAAGCATTGGGCGGGATGTACGTAGAATATGGGAACGCTTTGAAGAATAAAAATATCATTGGCCGTAGATAAGCTTCTCATAATATTTATAGAGATCCTGTTTGGAGTTCTAATATATCGCTCTCGCTTCTCATTGGTTCTATCAGCTATTTTTTTGTCTCAGTCCACCATTTCTTGGCGAATCACGTCAGGTCAACAGCTTTTTTATACTATGTAGTGAAGTATCCAATGCTCATCTTCTTTAGACACGTATTCTATTGATTCCCAAAAGCTAAAACATCTGTCTCGGCATTATTAGCTTCGAGTGAAAGAATTATTTACTAACAACCTACAAGAGACAGTCGGATGGAATCGGAAGGTAGGCTTTCCCTGAATAGTCGGAAGACGTCGGTTCCCATCATGAGTCGAGCCCAAATAGCAAGCGGTCTCCCTGCAGATTCGAAGACGTGCTCGACCACGGGCCCTTGAGACCTCCTGCTTTTATACGCTTTTCCCTAAATTCTATCCTACAGGCTACAGCCCTGGTTTCGCTCGTTTTCGAGTAGTCTGACACAACTCGATTCCGACTACTGCCGAAAACACGAAATGCAGCTGATGAATAAAACGATATGACCATTACGAGGAAGGGCATGTGATTGCCTGTTTCAATCAGCTCCGTAATAGCACACCTTATGCATTTTCACCATATGATCAGGATTGTCAGAAATGTTTCCTCAGCCATGTAATTCGTAAACCTACTTTTTTCTCGGCGCTCGTCTTTGTCGGACGAATGAATGGTTATAATCGTGTCGTGATAACGAGACGCCGCGTAGAAATGGATAATTATTGTGCGCGTAGACACCGAAAAAGAAAGCGAGAAGTGAAACGCGAAAATGGGTCACGGCAAAAGTTAACGAGTCGCGGTGAGGTTGTATACGCGTCCAGCCCAGTTTGTTTCGCGTAGGGTCGAGTGGTGTGCCACGGGTACACGCGCGCGGAGTCGATCACAGGAAACGTTGATTACTGTTTCGTTTTTAATTCTCCGCCCTACGCGCAACAATGTCGAATATAATTGCATCCATAACGAAAGTTGGAATGTAGCGCTGAGAACGCTTCCAGTTGATTGATTTTCCAAATAATTTCGCTCGTTCTTTTCAAGTAAAATCACACATTTCCGACCGAGTCCGTGTCCTATGAAAAATTAGCGTGAACGTGGATTTTTTTATAGAAATTCAATTAATTATACATTGAGCAAATTTACACTCGTGAATTTAGTGTATAATTTGTAGAATTTTGTTAGATAATTAAATTTATTTTTATAAATCGTGACGAATTTGATTTGATGCAATTATTGTAAGTACTCATAAATTAAAGACAAATGAAGTAAATTTTGTATTATAAAACAATCAGCGATGGAAGAAACATGTTACGGATTGACATAATCGAATTGATTTAGAATGGGTAACCTGTTGCTACAGAACAGGCGAAACAAACAACGCAGATTAGCTAATCAGGGAAGTAAATTCGGATTTCTCGTTGCGATAACCGATATGCGATTACACCCGGCGTTATATCTATGCGACTCTCTGATAGCATTACAGTTCGCACGAATCGTTTATTTGTACGCCAATCCCTCGGAAATCGCCGCTGCGTAAACAAACGACGCGACGAGCATCGATCGTGGATGAGGGGATCGCTAACTTGTTTGTTATACCGTCTGTCGTTAGGAACCGAAGCTTATGCTAGTTTTCACGTAAAGCACAAAATTCAAGTTTACTTTCGAATCAGAAACTAAACTAATTTAAATATTAAGACTACTTTTTCCTTCAATTCTACTAATAATAATAGCTGATAAGTAGACTGCGGATTTTCGTGCAAAATGAAATTTATTATGGTATAAATTTAAGAAATGGCATGTAGTAACAATATCCTTTAATCTTTTAAACATCTTCCATAGACTTTGTTTCAAGCTCTTTTATATTTATATAATTACTTACGCACTATATGTACTCCGTACATTTTCTACATACAATTTTGCACATATCGTTTTCTTCATATAATTTTGTTATAAACGCATAAAATCCGTAGAGTCTAGTGATGAGACAAAGCAAGATGAAAAAGGTGAAAAAGAAACGTCGTTTCATACGCGGCGAGCTAATAGAAATCTTTTTTGAAGAAATCGCGTGCGTGTTCTCTGGTAGTCGACGCGTGTTTCTGTATTGCGGTCGCGTTCAGGCCGTAGACTCGGCCTGGTAATTACCAGCCGCGAAAACGAGGCACCTTTGTGCCACGACGCCGCCTCGCGAACAGTTCCCGAAGGACAGGGGAAGATAATAAGATAGCAACTCACGAGGAAGACGAATTTCCGTGCGGCTTCCAGCAGGAATCCGCGTGCTTTACGCGCCAGGACCGTGAGGAGGAAGAAGAAGAGGACGCGGCGGTGGATGGGGGCAAGAAGAAAAAGCGGTGAGGGGAGAAGCGCAACAGTAACGCAGCGCCGCGGGGCAAAAACTGTCGCGATAATGAGATTTATAGGTACCAAAAAACGTGGTCGCGATTACCGTGGATAAGCGCGAGCCTCTTGCGCTTTCTGCGAAAGATTTTAATTCTCGCCGCGGCTCAAACGTGCAGGAACGCTCCTCGGAATCGATAGCTCTTCGCTTCGCTCATGGGTCCCAAGCGATAGTCGAAATTCGTGACACCTCACCGCTTATACTCAACCGTATGTATTTCACAATCCTTGTTTTCAAATACGTGTGGCAGTTACTGAACTGTTCAACCCGGTTGTGAATCTTAAAATCTCACAAACGATGATCGAAACTCGTGTTAGTTAAACTTTTCAACCTTCTCATTTTCTCACAATCCTTATTTTCCAATACATACATACATGTATATATACAAACAAATTACTGTATTGTAAAAATTATACGAATTCAAAAATAAAAGGCATTCAACGTATGAGCATTCATGGCATTTATTCATTGTATATGTTATTTAGTCATTGTATACATATGTATACTCTTTAATACATGAAAAGAATATCATAGGGGGATGTTAATACTTTTCATAAAACATTCAATAAATAGTTATACATATGAGCCATCTGATAAGTGAGGCCTCGAGACGAGCAGCTAACGGATAATAAGACTAATTAAATCAGCCGAGCATGCGGAGATAGGGAAAAGGTAAGAGCTAACTTGGCATTTACTCTTCGGCGAACAGATCAATTGACATTTCTCTACAGAGCTTCGAGTATCGATTTCATCGATTGCGCAACTACGCGAATGTTGCTCCTCGTGACTCTCTAGGAAGGGTGCGAAAATATTTCACCACATACAATCTAATTCACCTCTTCTACAACCGAAGCGTTGCGCAATTAAATCCCGACAGGTGCTTAGCACTGATCTGAACTTAATTAATGCCATGGTTCATTACTAACGTTAATAACCTTATTTTTTTTAAATGTAATTTTCAGTATTTCTTAATATACTTTATTTTATTAAATTCTGGCTTTAGATGTTTTATATCAAGACTAACTAAAATTGAGTCAGTGTTCAAATTATCGTTTGGATACGAAATGCTGGTATTATATAAAGAGATTGAAAGGTATCGCAACAGAAAATATTATAAGATTGATGATATCACAATTTAATAATGAAACATACAAAAATAGTAATGAAGACAGTACCATTATTAAAATTACTAATTCTATACCTAATGATAATACATATGATAATACATACAGATAAAGATGATGTCGCATACAAGAACTGATATAAACCAATTCTTTATAATGTAATTATTATTAAAAACTTGCAAATGTAAACTGTTTTAAGTACTCGTGAAGGAGGTTCAGACTTAGCTATTAGTTCGAAGTAATTCCTGATTTTATGACAATTGCACGTCGCGTCAAGGCGAGTATAACCACGGCAAGCATTTTGAAAGGATGAACAATTGGAAGATCGTTCCCTTCTCTGTTTACTTCAACCAGCTGACCTCGTTTCCAATCTCGCGACGGATAACCTCGGATACCGTTATACGCGTAGACCGTCGCTCACTGGGGAACGACGGTTCTAGAGCAGATGAATCGAACCCGCGACACGCGATCGACAACGCTCGCAGGTGTACATACAGTCCCGTTCAGAAGTTGTATAAAATATACAACGTCGAGTTAACTTACAATAATGCGTGTGAAACTTCGTTTGTTTTTAAAGTTTGCACCTTTCAGTTCCAGTCAATTAACACTGAAAAACATCTATTCCTGTTTTGCTAGATTATTCATTAAGTTAATGTGTCTTAATGGTTTCTTTCGGAACTGGGTATAGTTTATTTCAAGTAAAATAACAAATAACCACTTGAAATAATAATTTTTTCAAATACTTTAGTGTCTCTGTTTTACAAATAATATTTAAAGAATAAGTTCATGTTGTACTTCATTGAAATAAAGTACTTCGAAATAATCTCGTATTTTACATCTTCGATGAAATAATATAACAAATAATTGTCAATATTAACATATGAACCCCTTAGCTGCCAAGTGAAGTTCTTTTTCTTGCTTCTGTGAAAATTATGACCCCGACCATGCACGGTGTTTACGACCCAAGCCTCCAGTAATAGACAGTCATACACATGTGATTAGCATAATAACCTCGTGTTATAAACACGCTGTGCTAACAATAAGGGTAGAATTTCTAAATATAAGACTCATTTTTTATCTACATTTATAAATATTCGTATTCGAAAGCAGACGTATACGGAGATACCACTGTAATTGTCATATATTAGAACCAACCATGTTAGTTCTTAGAGATTAAGTTAGCTCTAGCAACTAGCTAACAATTATCAAAAAGTATATTAAAAATCTTGTACATTGGAAATATAATCGACGTAACAATGATTATTTAATTCCATGATGACGACGTATATTAGAGACATTCCTATTAGTTCGTGAAGATCAGATAAGCTCCAGCAACAAGTCTGCGGATATGTGAAACAGTTTCGTACTGCAGAGAATCTCCTCACCTCGAAATTGGACTTCTCTGGTAGTTGTCAGTAACTCCGGAATCCGTCGACTCCTCGGATATCTGCGAATCTCATTTCCAGAGAAGGTAGGAGGAGGAATAGAAGTCCTGTCCCGAGCAGCTTTCCTTTGTTCCATCCGAACTCGATAGTCTCCGGCAGTCAAATTCGGCCGACTGTAACCAGCTTAAGTTGCAGCTGGAAGAGCGAAATTTCCGCGCGGGCCGAAGAACCGTCGGCCGAGGATTTCGAAGACTAGGGGATCGGTAGCTCGTTAGCATTTACTGAGGCTGAAACCGTGGGACACGTCGAACCGTCGTCGATCGATCTCGCATTCAGACCCCGGAAGATTTCGCGTTACTTCGTAATCTCGTCCGGGGCGAAATAGATTCCGTTTCATCTCGAATAATCAATCTTGATTGGGACTTTTGATCAAAGAAAAAATCCCGGGACACGTCGGGATTCACCGGTTGGCAAAGCTAAAGACGGAATTTTATACGAAAAACGTCCGACGGGTTAAAACGTACTTGATCAATGGGACACGATTTCCTCAGGGAACTTTTCCTCGGTAGAAAAAAGCTAACAGGTATTTAAAGTTTTCAATGACTAACCATTTCCATTCACTGCAAATGGAATAATCATGAGATAATTATAGAAGAATGTGAGAGAATGCACATAAAATACAAAAATAGCATGTAGACAAATAATTAAGGCGCACGAGCTTTGCACGTTTTTTGGATCTTTTATTCTAAACGCTATACTCCAGGGATGGGGGAACATATTTTATATGAGAGGCCATACTAATTTTCTGAAACAAGGCTAGAAAGGCCGCAGTAATTGGGTAGGTGACAGTTTGTCTTTTGTAAATAATTTTCAAATAATTACTTATTAACTCATTGAGTTGAATTTATTTAACGTGTTTACGTATATGTATACATATATACCATTACAGCATTTAACAACAATTTAAATTGGAGATCATATGTGTATATGATTGCAATCTTATCTATTATCTCAATATCACATTGTATGCGTCGTAGTAAAAGATCATTCGATTAATGAAATTGTAAACTTAATTATTACTAAATGATCAGAAATCTGGAGGTTATCGAATTTTTTGTTAAACACTTGTCGAAGGATTTATGGACGGAAGTGTACAGATGTTAGGCTCGTCTCATGATTGCGGTTGCGGTTAACCGACGCAGCGGCCGAGACGGAGCGTACATAAGTGCATCGGGTATAAACCAGATCGTATATCAAAACGGTTTTACGCGTCCCGGATCTCTCGGCGATCTTGCACACCGCGAGAGCCCTTTCACCTCGTTCCGAACGAAGGTTGCTGTGCAACCTCCTCGAGGGGGTTTGATTTGTGCACCGACTTCGCGGGTTCTGCCATTCGGATATGGCTGGCTGGCCTCTCGACCCGTTCAAAGGTCTCTGCGATGCGATGCTCGCCTGTCGGCAGGGAATCCCATTCGCGGATCGACGGATCCGAAACTTAAGCCCCTTATTGAACGACGGATAAGCCGTTTCACGCCGAATCCGAATTGATTTTGCCCATTCGAGACTCACGCTTCGACTTTCGACAGACACGTCATCATACGGTCTCAAGATTTATTAACAGATAATCGACTTTTACGTGGAATATACTATTGTAAATAAATGTTTCAAATAGAAATGTAAAAAATTATAATTTTCGTATTGAGTATTCAATTGCAACGCGATAGAGCAACTTTGCGCTGGCTGATTGCTTAAATATGCACATCATTTCTGAATTAGGTTTGAGCAATTTGGATCAGAAAATGTAAGTTTCGCTGTCTAAAGAATTTCTAGATCAGAATTTTTCACCAAACCAAGACCGATTCGAAAAAGTATTTGCAATTGCAAAAAATGCAATATTCACTTCCCAGAGCTCATAAATATTAAAATTAATTTTGACACGAATTTTGATTTGATCTTACGTATGAATGATAGTGTGAGTCGAGCCTAATCGTCTCGACATCGATTATATCGCATGCACGTGCGTCGGCATTCGAGTCAGCTCATAACCGGGCCCAGAGACTGTGTCAACGAGGAGCTGCTGCGTCGCATCGCAGTCAAGTACCACGGATGAGAAAAGGCGCTCGTTTCCCGTTCGAATCTTGCAATGCTTTCGTATTTTTAACGCCGACTGATCATCTATGGACGAATTCAATGGACATTGTCCAACAATGGCCCTTAGTTGGATTTTTAAGGCCAACCGGCCATGAAGTAAGGCAACTAAAGAATGTCGAATACCTTCATTAAAATATTGAAATGTTGAAATGTAATATAAAGAAATATATACAATATTTAATATTTATAATATAATATATAACAAATAAAATTTAGATATTATTTTATTTTGGCATAAAATCTGGGTTTGGTTTGAACTTCATTTGAGGTTGTTATAAAACGTATGACCTATAAATTAATCGCTCGAGCACATTCGAAGATGTCGTAGCAAATACATAAATTAATTATGAATAGATACATTATTGAAAGCCATTATAAATAAGTTGATAATGAACGATGGAAACAACTGTGGCGATAACTACTCAGAATTGATCGAGTTTGAAATGACTTAATTGCTGGGCTGGTCGAGTTCGTAACGGAAAGTTCAATCGACGCAATAAGGGGTTGGAAATTGTTTATCGAGAGGAATCGGCATTGTTTGAGGTTACCATTCGATGGAGCAATTAGAATAGTTCGATATTTCGCTCGTTTGCGGTTTTCGGCGACCTCCTAATGAAACCCAACGACCACAGACTCAGACATATTTATATGTATATTACATGTTGATGAAACACCGAGACACGACTCTAGACTCCCGATAAAAAAAAAGCTAATTAATTCTTGATTGTGCAATTAGTAACTATATTTTTCAGAATATAGCAAAGTTTAACAAAAATGGTGCCTCAGAGAATAATAATTAATAATACAAGATATTGTGTGTAGTAGTAGTAAATAGATTTATTTTATGCCTTTCTGCCTTAAAATGGGGATTACAAGTGTTTGTGTGACAGTATATATTAAAATATTATTTTTTATTTTCTTTCTTTTTTCTAAGACTTACCGCATCCACTCCAGGCCATCTTTATCTCTGTTCAGTATTCCTCTCACTTCTTTGTTTACTCTTTACATTTATTCACATTCTCTTACCACGTGACTTAAAGTCTCTGGCTTCTTTTTACATAGTCTACAGTCTCTTTCATTCTCCTCAATCCGCTACTTATTATTCAGTTCCTTATTCCCACATCTGAATCTTGCAATCATGCTTTGATCTCTACCTTTGTATGATTTACATGAATATCCTGTCACCTGACAATTCCTAATTTCTCGTTTACAAGATATCGTACATTTTAGATACTTAATTTATCGTTATTAAAAAATGAATTAAAGAATTGATCAAATTGGCTTAATTCATTTAGGACAGACGATCTCTGGTAAAATCAGAATTGGGCCTAATATTATAGTGCACCAAACGAAACAACAGTACAATGGTATATATTGAAATGCAGTTGACGATTTGAAATAATTGCAACATTTGATTAGAGCCGGTGATAAATATTTCGCGTTACGACGTGAGAGGATGTAAATGAATAATGCACGAGAGAATCTTCTAAACGTATCCCAAGTGGATGCTTCTCAACAGTTATGACACCTTTCTAAATATAATGATACTTACACGCGTTTTCCCAAAGTGCATATTCATTATCGTTTGCATGCCGGGTTCTGCGATTAAACCTGTTTAGTATCGCAAATATTTACAGCTGGTGTTGGTAATCTTTCCTAGAATGTTTGCTACACTATCACGCACAGAATAAACTTAGCTACATGGATATCTGAATGTGCAAATAAATGGAGAATCTCTCTCTTCTTAATTTATAAATAAAAAAAATCATGTTCCATTGTAACGATAACATCCTCGAAAGAACTATAATAAAACTGAAATTAATTTCAATTAAAATTTGTATTAAAACCAGCAGTGTTTTTAATACAGATTGTTATTTAAATATTGATAATTAAAATGAAAAGTATTTTAGCATAAAATATTAATTGAATATTAATAATTGAAATGAAATAGAATTGATATTCAATTGAACAATAGGTGAATGCTAATTGCAATGGTCTGAAAATCTTCGGGAAAAAAAAAACGCTGGCACCCCTAGTCCGTTTGAACTCTCACAATTTCAAACGAACTAAAACGCTTTAGGTCTACGTGCACGCGCGAATAATACACGCACGTCACTGGGAAACAAAACGTGTCTCCGTCGACGGTTAAAACATGTTGACGAACCGCGGATTACGAGCGTTCTGTCCTTATCCGATGAATTAAGGCGAGGCGGACAATAAATGCTACCGCCGCGCAGGACAAAGATTTCTGCATGCACGCGTGCATTCACCAAGATTTTGTTTTGCTGTGGACGAATAAGCGGACAGAAGTCGCGGGATCTTCTTTTATGCCATTCAAATTCTCTTTCCATTGCTTCCGATACAGGCTGCACTATTCAGTTTGAATCTGAACATTTTTTTATTTGCGCACATTACGCTATGCTGTAGTTCTTTAATAAACGATAAAACATAAATAAGTACAGTTTTTATAATCTAGATTTTTAATCGTTTTACGTTAAACTTATTGTTAACTTATTTCCTGTTGAATCAAGATGTTAAACAAATTATTCTAATTAATTTTGTCATAAAATAATCATTTGTTTCATTTTGCTTTGTTACAGGTTGGCCGAGTTATACTACTTCTAACGCGATAATTTCACTAATTGGAACTTTCGACTTGGACCCGCCTGAGACTCCAGATTCTGTTGAAAGCATCTTGACTCTACCAAAGGTACTTTCGGTCGCACGTACATACGTGAATTATCGTAATGCGTATACGATTGCCAGTTTGCACGCAATAACCGATTTACACGAGAAACGTGCAGAGAAAGGAAGTTAGGTTTATATCTTAAATTCTACATACGTCTGTTCCAATAATAAATAATCATTATTGTTGAATAATGTATGTAAGAAATTGCAAAAAACTATAGTCTATAAAGTTTAACTTTAGATAACTACGTTCTACTATTACAAATGTAAAGTCGAGAACTGTTAGTCGAATGTTTCTACTTGTTTTGTCAGCAGTCACGTAGAAACTTTTAGTGGATGTTGTACGAAGGAGATTGAACAGTAAATTGATTATTTACGAGAGACCTTTTCAAAGATGTTTAAGTGCTATATCTGTAGACAGGGATTAGAGGAAATCACAATATGTACAGAATACAGTGCTCCTTAAGCCTCTATTTCAATTTGTAGAATCAATAAATTTGCTTAAGGTTGTTTTGGCTATATTTAATACAAGTTATACGTCTTTTAAATATCTAGTGCATTCTCTGATTCTGTAATTGTATAGCTACTCGCCTTAAGAGGAATATTGTAATTGGACTACAACGAAATAATCATTGTTGTCGATGGACTAGAATATTTTTTCTCTTTAATGTTATGTGAGGAGAATTTTTACTGTATCTCATTTTCAATTATTTCAGAACTTTTGCATGTCTGTATTTTTAATTTATTATGTACTTATAATAATATTTCTTTTACTATCTTCTAAATTCTAAGTAATAGTAGTAGTAATTCCTTTATTGTACCTCTACGACTCTCGAGACCTTCGAATCATCATTTAATTAATGCCTTCCAAATGTTAAAGAACGGTACCTTCAGCAGGGTACGGACAAACCCTTATAATCCTCTTGCCTTATTCATAAGTCCTGATAAATTCTCCGCGTAGTTAAAAAATCCTAAGAACGCATCACTACTTCGCAGATCTAACATAATTTAAATATAAATTAATTACAAGTTGACTGCGGATCTTTACGCAAAGTTACATTTTTGTAAGTTAAAAAGAAATTTAATTAATGTACAAGAATTCTTCAATCTTTAATTTTTATTATACGTGATCTAAATTAACTGTTTTGTCGATTTTCGTGGGACATGTGCATCCTCTCACATTTTGTAAAAAAATCTTATTATTAACTTATAAATCTACAGTCCATTTAAAATCGAGTTAACTTCGATTACACAAGCCAGTAGAACTTGTTTGATAAACAGTCGACGAATCAATCGGGGAACTGCGATAAGCTCGATCGAGTGATGAGTCACTTTAATGGACTCACCGAATGGATTAAACCAATGAAGTTGGCGATTGCCGTAGCGAGGATTTTTGAGCGACTTCCGGCCCGGCCGGGAAGCTCCTCGAGAACGAACATTAGTCTAACTCCTTTGCCAGCGTATATACACAGTTCGAGAACTTTGCTTTTAGCTGGAGTTCGACTCTCATTGGTCCACGTTCCGTTGCGCCGGGGAAAACTCGAAACACTTTCTTGATAAGTGGATACCATTCTGCTGAGGGAATTTATTAATCGAGAAAGACCAAAGACGAGCCGCGCGGGGTTGCTAATTTACCAGTTCCCAACGCAAATTCAATTTACTACGGAAATATTTTAGCTGTTCAACTTCGTTTCGAGATAGAGAGAACTGTGCTTGTTGGCAAATAATTATAAAATACATTAGATGTAATATAGAAACAATGCATAAATATTTGTACATAAAATATTCTATATTTTATACAGTAAAGTCTAACGATTAAGATTAACGTAATGTAGCATTTAATTGAAGAACTATGTTAGTAACGTCGATTGTACAGTGAGGCTTTGATGTATGCTATATTTGACTTGGTGAAATATTTAATATGTACATGTATGATAAGCAGTAATGGCTAGTTTATGACGTAACATATTCGTATATTTAATACAATCAACATAACATTTGTTCTATACATTGCATTTTTGCTTTTAATTAATATTGACAGAATTTTTCTGTGATATTTAATTGACCATGATTACCTCTAATAGACTTTCGATGCATACGAGGTTCTAATTAAATTTCCCATTATCAGTTTCCTCGCAATCAATTCTAATCTTGATATTTTCGTTCGTTCGCGGACCCCTCGGCTTTCTGCACTGAACAAAAGAGCTCTCCATTGGAAGGGGCAAAAGTATCACAAGACCAAGCCCGTTCGGTAATTACCCAACCGTCGTAATTAATTCACCGAGCGGTTCGTTCCACGTAACTGCAAGAATTCCGCTCCCGCCAGAACCAACCAACCATTCATAGTATTTACTTTCGCGACCTTTCACGATGAGAATCTCCTCTGCTTTTCAGCTACGAAATTGTGTCAATCACGCGAAGAGAAATATTAAAAACGTTTTCCTGAGAATGTAGCCTGAATTTTTAAAGCGCGCACTAAGGTAAATGTTCCATCTTCTTCTTTTAAATGACATATAAAATGATAGGAAAATGCGCCAGTGAGTAAAAATTCGGACGTGAACGGAAATTAGGATATTTGCCTTATCTATGTGCCCTCGCACACCCTGGTTCGCAGGAATCGTCACCAAGATACTTTTGTTTTCTCGTTTTCTTTATTCTTTTAGGCTTCGCTTACGTAAGGAGCGGTAATTCTCAATCCGCCCTGGGTTTTTACCAGGTTGCTGGCGTTGTTCGCATGTTTCCATTGTTTACCTGTGGGCAATAAAGCCCCCTTCGTGTCCAGCTCCCATGCAGTTATTGCCGGACGACCTCCAGGGATATCGGTTTCCGGCATAGAATAAAAAATATCATAAAAATCTAAAATCTATCATAAAAAGTAATCCGACGGTCCTCGTCTTCTAGAAGGTTCTAATCCTTACGGTTGCGTAGGATTCTTACCTGTTTGGGTTCACTCTTAATCTCTTAGGCACGGCTGAATTTTGCGCGGAGCTGCTTCTCGGAATTCAACACGAATTACGTGTAAATGATACGACACTGCAATGTGTGACGGATAATGCTTTTCTTTACACGAGTACATTGGAATGAAGTGTTTGATGATTAAATTATAATTTTTCTTAAATATATGATACACGCATTTTAACTTTAACAATTTATTCTAATAATTAATAATACAATTCAGTATGGTACGTCTTAAAACACGGTACAACACAAAGACCCGTGAAAGCCACCATAGTGGCGCGCCGTAATGAGAGATCCGCGAACGCCACTATAGTGGAGCGTCGTACAGGAAGATGACATCCGTGAAAGCCACTATAGTGGCACATAGTGCCTAAGAGGTTAACAAGGCTACAAACAGTTAGTCCAAGAAATTTATTCTTTTGTAAAAAAAATACGCCTCAATCTCACAGTCGTCGCAGACGTTCATAATTATTCTTTAGCTTGAATCTTCTATCTTAAATCGGAAGAGTACGGATTAATAGTTATCTCGAGCTCGAAAAAACTGGGTTGTCAGTCCCATATTATTTACCAAGCGTCTGGTTGTTTATCGGTTTCAGTCGAGATTCGTTTCCGTCGCACGGGATTTTATGGCCGTTACGTAAAGCAAAGATACTTTCCTCTCGTCCCTCGCGGAATTTCGTTCTCGTGAATAACGATACGACAAGTGCATGGGATTTCGCGGCCGGGGGGATTTATCGGTGGCTGACATCTTCGAATGGAATTTACATAACGAGCAGCGTCGAGTGATCGAAACTGTTTGGACTTTGGACGACCGTCTCACTGAATATTAATTCAATCTTTATGTCGATATCTTCACGCCTCTCATCTCTTCGAGCAGCTTCTGATAGTGCGTCCGACTTTTTAGTGCGATAATTTTCTTTGAGAATATGCAAATCGATTGCGTCTGTTTTTACGATTATTTCGTGAACGAGTACTTTTATGCATGATTTGTTGTCAGATACCTAGTTGCAATACATGATGGAAGGATTCTTCATTCAGACAAGGAACATAAATTAATCTGTTTAAAATAATTATTAAAATTATTATTAAAAGATATATAATTATTATATATAAAATTAGTTACTGAAACAGTATCTCATTCTAGTATCACCCATCGTCCTTACACTCCTCTAAAAAATTTAAGGATGTATTGGCTGTACAGTCAATCTCAAAAGTTTATGCACTTTAGAAACGCATTTTTTAAAAAGAAATCAGACGTCGAAAGAACATTACTAATAATAAAC
>NW_017144533.1:154492-163067 GCF_001652005.2 Ceratina calcarata
ATTTCTTTTTAATTATAGGAAATGCGTTTTTCTGAGGCACATAAACTTTTGGGATTGACTGTATAGCCAATACATCCTTAACTTATTTCTAAACTAATTTAACTAATAAACTGAACTAATCCAACATGAAACAAACGTAAAATTAACTAACACAACTAAATGTAAAATGAATACAAAATAACTAGATAAAATGATGCTCTGCTGATGATATTAATTCTACCTAAATATTCCCAGTCTACTCAAATTCCTTCTTAGTGTTTCATATGATTTAATTTGATTTCTCTGATTTGATATCTGAATTATGCCTAGCAATTTTTGGGTTGAAATATCGGCGTCTTCCCCCAGGGATGAGCTGTTTTTGGGGGTGGGTGGGGTGGTTTTACGTTAAGACGGACGGCACACGTGCGCCACGCGAATGGGTCGCAGCAGCTGCGCGTGCCTTGAATATTTAAGCCGCTTAAGGCACCCGTGCACAATGCACGAATCGCGATAGGGCGCACAGTTGTCCCCGTGACCACCGAATTGGGTTAAACACGGGGTCCATATTAAATCGACGTTACCCCGCTTCCCTCTTCTTCTATGCAATTCGATCACGTTTCCCCTGCTTCCCGTGCTATTCGAATACAAACGAAAGTAATAGTCGATCACGATGATAGTCGTTGTTGGTACTTCGTTCTATAAATAAATGTAACTGATAGATAAACTCTTAAAAAGATTTTTGCAGTGGGTATTTCATTTCATAAATGAACATGAATCCTGGATGAACTATGAAAGAGATTACTATCTAAATCTGTCCATCTAAAATGAACTTTTTTAGCTAATATCATAAATTGTTTGAAGTAGGACGGATAATATCAAATGCAAAAACAGTCTACCTATTGGAAAAAATATCTTTATTCTTCACCTTCCACGTTTCACTATTAATGAACTTCCGGTTCCAGCTGCCAATCGGTAGTCCAAGTTCAGGACTTGCGCAGTGTTGTCATTTTATTCTCAGCACGGCGGAAGTCCGGTTATCGTGTAGTGCAATCAAATACGTATTAAAGTCGGCTGTTGTTACACTACATGAGAACTGGACTTCCACAAATGTTGCCATTTTATTTTCAACATGGCTAGGTATCAAAATAGGCTTTGCTACTGCATAAACATTAACCATGAATATAAAAATCTTTCATTGCTTAACGTGTATAGTTTACACCGGAAGTGCCCCGGCGATGACGGTCAACCAATCAGAATCCTGTAGCTTTGTCCCATCCCTTATTTCAAATCCATTATCCCTACCTCTATCCATGTAGATCGCTGGCCAGAGCGACTCGTCCGATCATTCTGCGTTTAGTCAAAGGGCAGAACAGACGTATCCGTCTGCTTACAAGTCAGAATTGTTTGTACGTCAGTTTGAAGAAGAGTTGAGTTTGTACTTCAGTTCGAAGAAAAGTTGAGTTTGTACTTCAGTTTGAAGAAGAATTGAGTTTGTACTTCAGTTCGAAGAAGAGTTGAGTTTGTACTTCAGAAGAAGAATTGAGTTCGTACTTCAATAATTAAAAAATTCATACAAGATGAATATAAACAAAGAAGATATGAACATTGAAGTAGACATGACCGGGTTCGTTGAACCTAGAAGAAGGAAGAAACGAAGTGCAGCTGACAATCGTCCGAAAGTGGAAGTGATCACTGGCGTGGTAGATGAAATGCAGTCAGAATGGGCTTCGAAATGGGAACCGACCGGCGAAGATAGTGAACAAAGAGTGGTAAGTAATTTGACGTCTGAATTTATTCGAACAACTCGATTTTCATTCGACTGATTTCCATGATTGAATTATTTAATTATAATTTACGTTAACTAAAAATATCATCATATGTAACATGCACCGTGAAAACTACGAATTTCTGTCTCACAAGGGAACCAGGGGACCATACATCCAGTAGTATAGGGTTCGGATCCTCGTGGAGGAAATGTCTTTTTTTCTTAAAGATTTTATAACAGAAATATGAATTTTTTTCATTTAATTTTAATTGTCTCTACCGCGAATTTTAAGACAATCATATTAATACAAATAGGAAGTACGCTTAACATAACATTGTTAAACACGTTTACATATAATTTTCTGCAAATGCACTGTAAATATATTTTTCTTTGTGAATTATTCTTGCCGAATTTTTGGTATGAATCATTCCATATCTACGGCTCTCTACCAGGTATGAAGGTAATAAGGTAACGATACCGTCTCGCAATAGAGACAATTTTTTACCAGCTCGTTGAGGGTGGACATTATCCAAAGGATTACTAGATTTTTGTCTTTCGTCATCAGTCTGCATCGGAGGAAAATTCGGTAGGAATGATTCACAATGAAAAATATATTTACAGTGCGGCCACTCTGCCCTACCCGCCGACCAACCATACATTTTGCTAATACGCATAACAAAACGATTTACATGATGCTTCTAAACTTTAAATCAACATATCTAAAAAACGAAGGCCGATTTTAAAGAAACCCATTTTTCAATAATAGGAATACACTATTAACTTAAACGAATTGTCATTCTAAAAACGATTCCCACGATCCCTTGCCAGAGACAACTGAGAATCGGGTTAGCTTGTCCCTCCGAATTCTTCATTTCTTGCGCATATTTTAAAAGGAACAAAATGCTTTCAGGTGACTGTACCCAAGGATCGGTACATTCCGTTGAAGGCTAATTGGATGAAGATATTTACTCCCATCGTCGAGCATATGCAATTGCATATAAGATTCAATATGAAAGCACGAACCGTGGAACTGCGAATGGCTCCCGAAACTCCTGACATAAAGAACTTGCAGAAAGGAGCAGATTTCGTTCAAGCGTTCATCTATGGATTCGGAGTGGAAGACGCTATGAATCTGTTACGCTTTGACGATTTATTTATGGAAACGTTCGAGATTGAAGACGTGAAACGGTCTTTGAAAGGTGATCACCTGTCCAGAGCGATCGGGAGACTAGCTGGGAAGGATGGATTGACGAAGTTGGCTATAGAAAATTCAACTGTGACCAGCGTCGTGTTCGTCGAGAACAAAGTCCATATACTTGGCACGTTTGACAGTATAGCGCTCGCAAGAAGGGCTATAAGTAATTTAATTTTGGGTAGGAAACCTCCGTCGAAAGTGCACGGTCAATTAAGAAACATGGCGAGAAGACTCAACCGTTGATTTTAAAATGTACTCTCCTTGTTTATATTTTTTATACGTTATCCTTTATGTATCTTATGTAAATAAATATCTGTTGTTAGGCCCTTATATCAAGGTGCAGAATTTGCGCATGTATTGGATTTCATTGCACACTACTGACAATTACTCTTATGTAAAATTGTACAGATACCAGAATTTTTTATTGTATAACTTGCTTAAAAATTAAATTAAGGTCTTGTTAAACATAGTATTATCAGTAAATGTACCACCACTTGGCTGAAAAGCATGAAACGGACGACTACTCTTATCATTATTAAGACTACTTTGTAATGGACGTTTTATTTTCTAAATGACAACGAATAATAGATAACACAATTATGATGTAAATCGTGAACGTGTTTCAAATTGAAACGGGTTAAGTACCTGCAGGAGCATCAAGCTCGCCAATGAAACCACCAATCCTATTAGCTTCTTCTTCCGAAACTTGGAGACCACTAATAGGAAACTAAGCTCCGAGGAATTAAAGTACTCGTGTCGATTACCATAAACGCCTGGAGATGAGAGGTTTCGTGCTCCTCTCGCTCTACATTCGAACCGATCAACGAGCCTTCGGTCCTGGGCCACCGCAACTCTTGTTGGTTTAGCATAAATTTCGATACAGTGTCCACTGTGATAGTCTATTCGTTATGTAAATTTATGAAATGGAATACCAGTTGCAAAAATTATTGATAGTTAAATTTGAACTCAATAGTAGTGCAGCGATAAAATAGAAGCTTGAATTGAAATTGATGGACTAATCATTTAAACCCGGAAGTCGATTAAGAAGTCCTTGCTGGCTCGCCGAGGGAGATCAGAGGTTTTCTTTGACAGGTACGAGGTACAGTTCGTTCTCTCTCTGAAGGGAAACCGACACTTCAACCCCGACAACAAGTAGCTTCGAGGTAGCTTTATCACGATGGCCTCGATAGAGACTCGGTATACACCCGTTAGGAAGCGAACAAACGGCCAGCTTGTTATGTTAATCGATCTAAACCCGTTCACCCATCAATGAGAGAACGCGGTTACGTAACAGGGTATTCCATTTTTATGCAAAATCTTTGTAAATATTCTTCAATTGAAACTTTTTTTGTTTCATCTCAATAGTTTAAACTAGATTAATCAGATTGTACGTGTACTAAGTGCTGATTTTTATATCAAATAAAACATTTATAGCGTCAGTTAAGAAAATGTATTTTAAATAAACATTTCTTTGATCATTTATACATTTTATTTTTCAAAGGATGGTAGTAACATTTAATACATCACAATTTTAACATAATATATTATATTTTTATGTGTAAATACCAGTATTAGTTACAAGCTTGTAATAGACATTAGTCCTGAAATAAAAATAAAATAAAAAGTATATTATACACATTTTTATATAAAACTTCTAGTATAGTTAGTATAACGGAAGGGAAGAAAATCTTTTAGAAAAATAGAGAAAAGCAGGGAGCATGTTGTTTCCTAATTTGCACTCTCGCACGAACTACTTGAGAGCGGTTTTGTATTCCGATCAGAGGGCTCGAAAACTGCTTCATTGGAATGCCGAAGAAAGTTCGAAGCTTTCGTACCGTTTGCTCGACGAGTCAACTACTATTGTATTTCGATGGCTAAAGTGTTCGACGAACGTCCTGCGTGTTTCTGCTGCGTCAAACGAAATTCACTTTTTCCAATCACATTTTCCATTTATACGAAAACGCAATTTTTCTCATGCAGTTGCATAGTACAATTCTTTTTAAGACTACATTAAAAGCGTATAATAAATTATTATTTATAGTAAATTACTGCAATTTACACAATTTTACAATCTGTTGTGCATTGAGTGAAAGAGCTTCCCCGTTCCGTTCCTTTACCGTTCTTAAAAAAATTTTGGGGGTTTTATTAGAGAAAAGCGATTTTGATCGTGCACAGTGTTTATGACTCATCATTCTCGCACTAAACAGTCGCATGCTGATTGGCTCAATAAAGCTTCAAAAAAACACGGTGTGCTAAGCGTAGAGTCTTTCATCACAAAATTCAGTTCTGTTATCTATATTATTAAATAATCCGACATTTTTTGCTTGCACATACATAGATAAGATTAATTTCTCGTCCTCTTGGGCAGGTGTTAATTTGGTAAAATATGAAGCGTAGCGTTCAACGGAGAAGCGCAGAACAATGGAGCTTCTGCCTGTAGAATGTTTCATTAAAAGTGGAAAATACACATAATAGAGATATTTCCATGGGGCGTAGCCCGGTTTGTGTTTGACTTCCGCATCTGATTTTGAGAAACATATTACAGCACTATCTAAAGTGTTTTACGCTACTTTATATAGTTTAGTTTATATTAAATTTCCCTTTATATATTAAAAACTCAATTACATGAATGTAATTCGATAATTTCATCCTTTTTTGTGTATTTAATGACTAAATTAGAGTCTCAATTAAGAGGTCAGGGTAGTCACATGACTTTTCTAATATTATCCGGCTATTTTCACGTTTTTTTGCTGTGTTTTTTCGATAACAAGGTAAAAATAGTGTATTAATCAATTATTCATGTAATTTCTATGCAAAATATATCAAATTAACTGCTCGTCTATGTCGTATTAAATGAAGAATCAGGTAAACTATAAACAACGAAGGTTCACGCTCGCTGTTTGATGCTGTAACCACGCTTGCTATACACGTCGTTTAAAAAGTTAATAACAAGGCAGTTAACGTAATGGCGCGGCGTAATCCGGACGATTTCGAGCCAGTGAAATCGCGCACGCATTTATTAACCAGGCGCCAACGAAAGCTACGGACGTGTCGCGATAAAAACGCTTAATACGCGTAATTGCTTGCCCGGATATAACACTCGTTCAGAGACCTATCCATCTCTGTAAACAAAACTATTCGACAATCATTGCTTGTAAAATGAAATTAAAAAATCAGTCTAAGACGATTTAGATTTGTTTTCAAACGCTGTTTATATTCTATAATTCTGTTTATGTTAATTTGGAAACGAATTATGACACTTGAAAATATACTACAAATGTTTGTATTACTTTTATTATACGTCTCTTATATCATATTATACATTTCTTCTTTATTTTTGTAACAAATTTCTGAAAATGTATTACATTCTATTTTGCATGTGCTTGAATACGTTAACTATTGGCTGGTTGTCATAGTTAGTATTTATTATAATTCTTGCCTTGCGTTAGTTAACATTTTGAAAATGCTTTTAGAGTTCTAAGGCCGACGGGTAATGAAGTATGAAGTGAATCGTTAGTGTGTGCAGGTGTGGAAGGATGAATGAGTAAGGACAATTTGTAAACCATATCCATCTCTTGGTTGAAATAAAGCGATATATATATGTATTATTTTTCAGATACTTCTTCTGTTAATTTCTTATCTATCATTCTCAGCCTTTTCGACACATGTTCCTCCCCTACAATATTTCCATAAGAAAGTATTCCCTTGTTTCGAAACCGTTGTAATCCTTTAATCAAGATTTCGAATTTCCCACCGTCTTTCAAATCCTTTTTTCATCATTTAGCCGGTATCCATTGTATGGGGTTGGTTGTCAAAGTAGGGTCGATATTTTTTCCGGACACTGTACATCGATAAACGATTCACGCGGCAGTTTTACAAGCCATTTTTCACCAACGAACGAACATTTTGTCCGTGTGATCCAGGCTGAGTAGTCTGCGACACGTACCACGCCGAGATACAAAAATATCTTTTTATTTACGGGCTCGTAAACCAATCCACGATCCAATCTGTTCCTTTCGCGAGCCCCAAAGAATCTCGAGCAGGACCCCCACCCAGAAAAACGAGTATTTGTCAACCTTTATTTTGTTTCCACGGACGGAGAAATCCCTCGCACGACTAGCGCGACGTGGAACACGTACAGATAACTCATTCGATCCCGGACCACCGTACATACACATGGACAAATTGCGACACGTTCAGATCTACATGTTCCTCTAGATAAGAAGCTAATATCAATTATAAATACATTTTCATATAAATGTTAGAATATCTATTACATCAAGCTGACTTCAGTTTTATAATCATAATTTACTAACACTTTTAAACGGATTAATGTAAAAACTGTTATGCTTTCTTGTAATAATTTTCTCATGCCTCAGGTTTTGTGAAAACTTTTCCTCACCCAATTAAGTAAGATATATTTTCTACAGATTTCCTAATCAAAGACTTCAATCTTGTCAATATCTTTTAGAGTACAAGGACTTGTTTTAGGGACGCAACTCCTTAGGACAAATCTTGGAATAAGGCATTTAAAAAAAAGATTTTCGTTTGAAATTATTGAAATTCCCCATTAATAGGAATTTTCAATAATTAAAAAAGACATGGACTACAAAATGTCCAAAGCAAATTAGGATTTATAATGTTGTTAGGCAATAAAACAAATGTTTATGTGTATTTAGTTTGTTTAATGTTAATTATAAAAATAAGAATTTTCATAAACATGCGCAGTTAACTGACAACTGTTTCAAATTGCACAATCTAAAACTCAGTTTCTCTGCTTCCATTTCAACGGAGTTAAAATCTGCGTAAATGAAAGAAACAATTACAAGAAGAGAAGCTCAAACATAGCAAAGAAAAATTTAATCACTGTGTGTAAGGAAGAAAAATATTTCTGGACGGCGGATTGAAATATTTCACGGATCGAATGAGTTTTTAGAATTTGCCGACACTCGACACAATTACATCGTTCCAATATTTGGATTTCATATGCGGTGCAGGAATATCGTCCCGAAATATAGAAAGCGGGTATTTTATTGAGATAGCTTGGCAATCGGCGAGGAAAAACGAAACAGTGGAAAAAGGATCGGTATCACGGTTTTGCACGAGTAATTGGTCTTTTCCTTTTCGTATTTAATTCTACGTATAAACGGACCTGCAATCCGTGCCTCTTGTTCCCCGCACAAAGGATAATCTATTATTCCAACGATTCCGACGCGAAAACTCTGCGGAACCATTGTAAATGCACTCGCTCCCGTATTTTCCCTCCCATTTTTATTGCCACATCGATTGCACGCGGATCGGCTTTTGTATCCGGAATAACTGCTTGACGGACCAAACACGCACCGATACACGCGCTAAAGTGTACGGAACAAAAGCATCCACAGGATTACCGTGTAACGCAATATTGCGTTCAATAAAAATCCGATGCGCCGCTCAAGAATTTCGTTTCGCTCGAAATTTCGCGCTTCTTCATTTACTAGGGAAATCCGGTTTACCTGAATTGGAGGAATCGTGTCGGGAAAGCCCTATACAAAAATATTTTAGTGCACCGTTCTACCAGGTATTGTTTCTCCTTTTATTACCAATTTCCGAAGTATAGTTCGTATTTATTCTCAACATAAACGAAATTTAACTCA
>NW_017144534.1:0-391 GCF_001652005.2 Ceratina calcarata
CTACGCGTTGCTAACGACGCTGTTAATAAACAGTCCGTGTCGTTAGGCCGGCGGTTTTCGACAGATCTTGTTTAACGGGTGTCCATTAATTTTCGTGGTCGTTACATACTCTTATATCCTGTTTTGTATAATCCTGTTGTGCAAAATCACCGGTTCCTGTTCCTCTTTCAATAATCTGATGTTTCTTTTTTAGGAAAATTTAGGTACTAAAACTATTGCACTGTTCTTATTATCTGTCAATTTTATTGTTCGAACGTTAGTATTCAATTATTTATCATAGACATTACTCTGCGATTATTTAAATCATTAATCTCTATTATTATGATAGGTTGCTATTATTTATGATATTTCTAGACTATTTCTATTCTGATAAATAATTAAATAATAATTT
>NW_017144534.1:1954-3483 GCF_001652005.2 Ceratina calcarata
TTTCTCGCATCGGAGTTCATATCGGATCGACGGTTAAAGTGATAGCTTAATTATCGCAGTGTCGATTCTAACGTGTCGAGTATTCCACCGTGCGGACCCCAAGAGCTGGTGAATACAGCACCTTCAGAGTGTGACCTGCCTTGTGGAAAATACCGAGGCGGATCCCAGACTTGGTGAATACAGCACCATCGAGTGTGACCTGCCCGGTGGATTACGTGTCGGATGTTCAACCGTGTGGACCCCAATCGCTGGTGAATACAGCATCCATAGAGTGCGACCTGCTCGGTGTAGGATACACCGCAGCGGACCCCAGCATTGGTGAATACAGCACCTTTCGAGTGCGACCTGCACGGCGAAGGATACCTCGATTCCCTTCGGGTATCCGCGAACATTCAACCGACGGCTGTCTCCTGGGGTTCTAAGAGAGGACGTACGTGAAGGAGCAGCCACCGTATTCGTGAATTGAACGAATACGGGACGTACTTGTGCCAGGTAACCCTGCACTTTCTGCTGCAGCTCATCACTCACCGGGTCTCAGCCCGGTCGACCAGAGAAGTTGGTGACGCGTAGCGCTGAGATTTGAGGTCCTACAGAGGCCTCCACTCATAAAGTGCAACGAGGAGGTGAGCAGTTGCAGCAGAACACCGTTCGTTGAGCAATCAACATATACGGTTCCGGTCTCTTTTCGGAGTAATTCGAGAGACCGAAACGGACTCCGAAATATACAGTCCACTTAGCACGCTGTTGAGTTGATTCAGCGTGCGGCTCGAACATTACTGTGAGCCCATATTTATTTTTTTGTCTTTTCGCAGCGATCGTGATAATCGGTGCCCGGACCGAAGCAGCAGGCGCCGTCGATAAGCTGTAGGATAAACGGAGGACACGAGGATGACACCGGACGCGGAAAATTCCCGGCTATCCCGGTTCCTACCAGATCCTCCAGGAGATAGACAACGCGAGATTAAAATAAACCAGGTTCTTTTTCGTTAAATTGCTGATTCTAATTATTTGAACACCCATTCTCCCGGCCGAACCCCGTTAGGGCCGCCTATTCCTAACACATTTGATAAATATTTTTGATAAACTTTTAGCCAGTGGTTGTCGCATTTTATGTATTATCTGTGAGTTCTTCCAGAATTGAGCTTAGGCAGGTCGGAAGACATTTCAACGTTCTCTCTTCAGATCAACGTTTGTTAAACTTTCATTGGTTAGTGTAGTTTGTATTATTGTATAGGCTATTACTGGTTCAAAACTTATTCATTGGATTACCTTTGGTAATTACTTTTTTCTCCTTACTCTTTTTCTTTTTCTTTTTCTCTTATTCAATAATTAGGGTCAGTCCCATGTATTATAACTGTATTTGACCTTTAATTCCATGTGTAGTTTATGAATAACTCTCACCACTTTATAATAAGTTATCTGTTGTGTTTGTTTTCAATTTTTTGTTTTATTCTGGTTAATTTTGTTACGTCCTTCTGCGGGGTCCTTGCCTTTATTTAAAGTGCTTAAGCACACCTTGACCTGACTAT
>NW_017144535.1:0-309 GCF_001652005.2 Ceratina calcarata
CCTTCTAGGAAGATAGGACAATACTTGCTTGTTGAATCTGCACAAGTATCTTACAGCAGTCGAGAGGGCGCTGTCTCTTATGAGATGAGGCTCGTGACCATTGATATCACTTACAATTTCGTTAAGGCAAGTAAATGGAAAGGCGTGCCGGGAATGAGTGGTTGTCCAATATTTAATCACAAAGGTGAGATTGTCTCTATTTACGGCCTTGGAAAGATAGAGAGCAGGAGGATATTAAGTAGCCAATATGTTACGGACGATGACGAGAATACGGCACTGACCACCTTGGCGCCTGATGTATCGGTAGAA
>NW_017144536.1:0-309 GCF_001652005.2 Ceratina calcarata
TCTCTCTCTCTCTCTCTCTCTTTCTCTTCTCGCCTCGTTTTGTCTACACGTTTCGCGACGCGTTTTCAAGTATAGTTTATTAGCGAATTTATTTAATATTCTATGCTATTGTTTGCAATCCCATAATATTTCATCGAAATACTGTTGATTATATACTAGATATCACATAGGATTTTTTAGTATAAAAAGAAAGATAATTCACCTAATCATTAATTAAGGGGCGGGCCCTACGAGTGTCACCGCCTAAAATTTAGCCACTTGCCATTCCCGTAATTAATGCCTCCTCGATTCTTATTGGCCCATGACTGA
>NW_017144537.1:0-309 GCF_001652005.2 Ceratina calcarata
CTGTAATTCGAAATGAGTTTTTATCAGCTTTGGATACATTGACGATCGCGATTACTATGTACTTTGAATTCCTTTGAACGTCTTCTCGGTTAAAGAAAACTGCTAAAAGAAAATTGTGGACGCATTTGGAATAAGAGTGTTGGTTTGCAAACTTTGTTATCAGATTTGTCGAACAGAATAGAATTCTTTGAGTCTCGTATTCCATGTAACTCTACAGTTTTTCATATGCGAAAGCATAAAAAAGAATGTAAAGAGAAAGTAAAAGTTGATTTTGTAAATCATACTAATGAATCTGGTGGCTTGATACAC
>NW_017144538.1:0-309 GCF_001652005.2 Ceratina calcarata
TTACTTTTCGAATCTCTTTTAACTTCTTTTTTTTGGTTGCATACATTCCACATACTACATCAATGGTTTCCGTAGTTTTTGCAACCAAACTAAGATTTGCCAGATCTGTAAAAGCAAGCTGATATTTTTCGTTAGATATTAAAATTGATAACGGTCTGATTTTGCCTTTCTTGTAAAAAGCCGGTGTGAAGTCGCAGCTAGTAAAAGCATGAAAAGCAGGTAATTAAGAGCAAAGCAAACTGCCTAGAGATTGGTAAATTTCGGTGACGTTGATAAACCTACAGTTGTTTCTAATTCCAAATTGCAACC
>NW_017144539.1:0-309 GCF_001652005.2 Ceratina calcarata
AATAAACGTCGATGAAAAATTCTCTTCATAATGAACGGAACAATTTTTTAATGCGTAAGTAATATAATCTGTATAAAGAAAATTGAACAGCAATAAGTACACGATTTAAGTATAAACTGTTATCAATAGGAAACGGAATTCTCTTTCGCTACTTTATATTCATTAAGCGCATAACTCATCATCGTGCTATTTTTTATTTTTAAGTATGGAGGCCATAGATTCGATTAGTTTTAAGAATTGCATACAAAAATATTGCATTGTAAGACGAGAAGATTCTTAAAACTCTAAACATTTTTGCTGGGACCAGAG
>NW_017144540.1:0-309 GCF_001652005.2 Ceratina calcarata
TTCAAATGGATGCGCAAGAACACACCTTATGTTTTTACATCATGTTTCCACTTACACGCGCGCCTATGTTTTGCCTACTCTATCTATACTAACTCAATGGCAGTAATTCGTTTTGATTTCGTGAGACGAGTTCAGGTGGTTCAGTACGTCCCTACCAACGTTGGGGCAAAAAATCCCTCACGATGGTACTAGGGACCTACCAATAGTGCCATTCAGAGCCAAGCTCTCTCTATCACACTATTGGTAGGTCATTTCAAATGTCGTCGTGAAGGATTTCGTGCCCCATCGCTGGTCCCTACATAGGGACAT
>NW_017144541.1:0-309 GCF_001652005.2 Ceratina calcarata
ATTCGTAATATACTGTAATTTTTAAGGGGCCTACCCAATGTGACCATTCGAAATTTAGGTAATTTTTGGAAATTTTTTTTAAGAGTAGTACTCCATGCAATGTTTTTAAACTTTATGGTTGTATTTGCCTATGATTGAAGTGTACGAATTTATTTTTTAGTACAAAAATAACGAAAAGCGACCGAGTTATGCGCTATCTCCCGAGACACCAAAAAAAGGTGTCTCCACTGATGCAATGATACAGGTCGCTATAATGCACGGAAAAGAAATATATTCTGTTAAACTAGAAGGTTTTCTCTATCGAATGAA
>NW_017144542.1:0-309 GCF_001652005.2 Ceratina calcarata
AAACTTACCTAATTATAACTCATAACAATGATAACCAATTTCAACACACTTGGGCATATACTAATTTTATATAAGTAGTCAAAGTGTGTTGTCTAAATTTTCATTATAAGTCCGGATACAAAAGTTGAAAAACGCGACATTTACATCTTTTTATAATTTCTATCAATTTTAATTTTTTCACAATGTTTTAAACACATTATTTTAATAAACTAACCTACCTGACTTGTTGAAAAAAGTCAGATCGTTTGTTCCGATTTTAAGGAAGTTCTTTAACATTAATTAGTATATGTTCAGTTTTGCTCTTAACTG
>NW_017144543.1:0-309 GCF_001652005.2 Ceratina calcarata
AAGCACAGGTCAAGAAACTATCATTGCAACTTACGTTGGACACTTTACATTCGCGTACTTCGACTTTTCCCGTTATACTCGAATATGAACCTCCGCCATCACTTTTAAATTCGCGCATTTCGACTTTTCCCGTTACACTCGAATATGAAACTCCGCGATCACTGGAAGTTTGGAAGTTTGGGAAAGGATGAGGGTTCAAGAATTGTTCCCAGTTTTATTAATTGGTGGCCCCGAAAGGGGCCGTTTGAAATCACAGGTACGGCTCTACATGTCCTTCTTGGGCATCCAAGCACGCGTGTGCCCTCTTCT
>NW_017144544.1:0-309 GCF_001652005.2 Ceratina calcarata
CTCTTCCTACAGGTCCTGAATCTAAAGTCCTCAGTGGAAGACAATCAGGAAACTAATACTAAGGAAATATGACACGTTCAGGAAAAAGAATAAATCAACCAAAATTAATCACAATATGTCTAGTACCAGTGGTCTTTATTTATTTATATACACTTTAACTATACAAAGTACACTCCTTCTCGACCTTATCCCCGTCACTTCGCAAGAGCGTCTTCGCAGCCGTCTAACTTAGCCCCCGTCAGGAACGGTGACTACATTCCCAAGTTACCGTCGATAAGGTCAACTCCGCTTTCTACATATCGGCACGTC
>NW_017144545.1:0-4573 GCF_001652005.2 Ceratina calcarata
CACAGCCTCTCAATTATTGAAAAACACTGCATTAACTTCAGATAATTTCCAAAAAGCTTGGGATTCATTGATTGACTTTTATGAGAATAAACGATTGCTGGTAAACTCTGCTTTGCAATCTTTAATGTCTCTCAAAAGAATGACGAAAGAGTCAGCAGTTGAAATGGAAGTTTTGTATACAACCGTTACCCAAATTTATCGCGCTTTAGAAACTCTCGGCCGCCCAGTAGATACCTGGGATGATATTTTTGTTTTCATTACTGTCCAACGATTGGATTCGGAATCAGTAAAATTTTGGGAACAACATTTGGGATCTTCAAAAGAACCTCCTACGTGGCGTCAATTTACTGAATTTTTGATGACAAGATTACTCACCCTTCAAGCAGTAGAAAAATCTCGGAAACCTTTGAACCAGTCGTCAACCTCGAAAGTTAAAGGTTATCATACTTCGGCTAATAAATCAGGGAGTCAACAGAATGAGTACAAGTGTTCAATCTGTTCTGAAAATCATTATACCGGTAATTGTTCGAAGTACTCGAATCAAACTACAACCCAGCGACTTCAACTGATAAAACAACACAAATTATGCTACAATTGTCTTGGGCATCATAAAATTTCAACATGTAAAGTACTTCAGAAACAACGTTAGCTAAAGCAAACTGGGCATCGAGTCATCCTTCGAAATCAACATATCCAGTTTTGTTAGCTACCATTCAAGCTGTAGCCTGTTCCAGTACTAATGAAAAGATCCAAGTAAAAGTATTAGTTGATCCCGGATCACAAGTTTCATTAATTTCTGAAAGTTTAGTACAAAATCTCAAGCTTTCAAGACAAAAATCGTCGCTAGCATTAATAGGCATTGGCGCTATACAGGCTGGGAAGACCCGAGGCGTAGTATCCTTAAAATTGATACCTTATTTTCCATCTTCAACTGAACTTAGTATCAAGGCTTATATACTTCGAAAACTTACTTCTAATATGTCATCGTTCAACAAGAATGCCTTTAAATTGTCACATCTGCAAAACATACAGCTTGCAGATCCTCAATTTTATTTAGCCAATTCCATTGACATCATTATTGGTGCCGATTATTATGGTCAAATATTACAAGATGGAGTACGTCGAGGCCCGGAGAATACTCCCACAGCTCAATCTACCATTTTCGGGTGGATATTATTTGGACCATCACAAGACTTATACTTAGAGCCTAACATCCATAGTTTTTATGTATCGGTCGATGAAGAGCTGAATGACACTCTTCAGAGATTTTGGAAAATGGAAGAAGTGCCCTCGAGTTCGAAATCAAAGTTAACTAATGAAGAACAAGAATGTGAAGACCACTTTAAATCCACTCACTTCCGCGATTCTGAAGGACGTTACGTCGTTAGACTACCCTTTAGAAAATCAACAGAGCTATTGGGAGATTCTAAAGCTAAAGCTTTACGCATGCTGTCTCGATTATTGAAGAAATTTCAAACTGATTCAATTCTTCAACAGGCTTATACAATGTTTCTAAGTGAATATGAAACATTAAATCACATGCTACCTGTCGACAAGTCTAATGAAGATAAACACTCTTATTATTTACCTCACCATGGAGTCATACGAGAAAGTAGTGTTTCCACCAAGCTTCGAGTAGTATTTAANAAGGACGTTACGTCGTTAGACTACCCTTTAGAAAATCAACAGAGCTATTGGGAGATTCTAAAGCTAAAGCTTTACGCATGCTGTCTCGATTATTGAAGAAATTTCAAACTGATTCAATTCTTCAACAGGCTTATACAATGTTTCTAAGTGAATATGAAACATTAAATCACATGCTACCTGTCGACAAGTCTAATGAAGATAAACACTCTTATTATTTACCTCACCATGGAGTCATACGAGAAAGTAGTGTTTCCACCAAGCTTCGAGTAGTATTTAATGCATCGAGCCTTACTACTACAGGAGTATCACTAAATGACGTTCTTCACACTGGAGAAAAACTTCAAACAGAACTTTTTGATGTTCTAATATGGTATAGGATGTTTTTATATGTATTTTCAGCTGATATAGAAAAGATGTTTCGCCAAGTGAAAGTTCATCCTGACGATTGGCATTTTCAACGAATTCTCTGGAATATAAATAACGAAACAGTTAGCTTTCAGTTAACCACTGTAACATATGGTATGGCGTGTGCGCCATTTCTAGCTCTTCGGGCGTTAAAACAACTGATTGAAGATGAAGGTTCCAAATTCCCCTTAGCTGTACCTGCTATTAACAAAGGCAGATATGTGGATGACGTATTTGGAGGAGCAAATACTATTATAGAAGCTCAAAATATAGTACGGCAATTAAACGAATTGTGCTTGGCGGGCGGTTTCCCGCTTAAAAAATGGACTAGTAATCATTCGGCTGTTTTGCAGAATGTATCAACAGATAATCAACTTTTTCCATCTTCAGTACCAATGGATGAAGCTGCTACTGTTCACGCTCTCGGCATGAGTTGGAAACCTGCTGCAGACAAGNTCCGCTTAAAAAGTGGACTAGTAATCATTCGGCTGTTTTGCAGAATGTATCAACAGATAATCAACTTTTTCCATCTTCAGTACCAATAGATGAAGCTGCTACTGTTCACGCTCTCGGCATGAGTTGGAAACCTGCTGCAGACAAGTTTTCATTTACTTGGTCTGTTTCCATGCCCGAGCAACTGACTAAAAGAATTGCATTGTCAATAGTCGCTCGACTTTTTGACCCGCTTGGATTAATAACTCCAATAACTATATCGGCAAAGATTTACATGCAAGAACTTTGGTCGTTAAAACTGGATTGGGATGATCCGTTACCAGAACAGGTATCTAGTCAATGGAACAAATTTCTGATTCTATTGCAAGATCTAAATACGCTATCATTTCCTCGCTGGATGGGAATGACTGAAGATTCTACTACCGAAATTCATGGATTCTGTGACGCTTCACAGCGAGCATTAGCTGCGGTGATTTATATACGAACAACAGATAATAATGACAAAGTACAAACCATTCTGTTATGTTCTAAGACTAAAGTCGCACCTATAAAGCGTTTGACTATTGCTCGTTTGGAGTTGTCAGCCGCTGTACTCGCCACCAAACTAATCCGACAAGTTTTACCTATTTTGAATTTAAATAATTCGCAAGTACATCTTTGGACGGATTCTGCAGTTTCTTTTACGTGGATCAACAATCATCCATCAAAATGGAAAGAGTTTGTCCACAATCGAGTGTGTTACATACAAGAATCACTACCGACTGCAAAGTGGCATTTTGTACCAGGAAAGGAGAATCCTGCCGATCTTGCCACTCGTGGAGTTACGCCAGTTCAGTTGTCGGATCAGTCTATCTGGTGGAACGGCCCAGATTGGCTTTGTCAGCCCCCTCAAATGTGGCCTGTAAAATTTGTCTCACCAGAACCTTATGATAATCTTGAAGAACGTCCGGCAGCGAGTTTCCTTACAACTTCAAGTTCAATCCCTCCTGTTTGGAATCTCCTTTTAAAGTATTCCAAATTATATAAACTTCTTAAAATTACTGCCATATGTAAGCGTTTTATTCTAAGATTAAAGAAACAGGCTGATTCTATCACAAAAGTAGAAATTTCAACTGATGAATTAAAGGAATCTAAATTATTTTGGATTAAGGAAATTCAGCATCATTATTTCCTAAAGGATATCAACATTCTTTCTAAAGGTGACCAATTACCAAAAACTAATCATCTTGTTAAACTGGCTCCGTTCGTCGATTCTAACAATCTGCTGCGATTAGGAGGAAGGCTACAAGCTTCACAGTTATCTTACAATGCTAAACATCCGTATATTTTGCCAGGAGACTCGCCCTTGACACAACTCGTCATCGATGATGCCCATCAACGTACACTTCATGGAGGTGTGCAAGAAACATTGGCTTATATAAAACATGAATTTTGGATTCTAGGAGGAAGAACGCCAATAAAGTCGTTCATATGGAAGTGCGTGACATGTTCTAGATACCGAAAGAAAAGATCAGAGCAATTAATGGGACAATTGCCCTCTACCCGAGTTACACCATCCCGTGCTTTTCTTCATTCGGGCATCGATTACGCTGGGCCTTTTTCAGTCAAAAGCTGGAAGGGACGTTCATCTAAAACCTATAAGGCTTACTTGGTATTATTCGTATGCGAAGCAACTTCAGCCATTCATTTGGAAATAGTTACTGACTATACAGCAGAAGCCTTTATAGCAGCTTATAAGCGATTTACTGCTAGACGTGGTATTTGTGCCACATTACGCAGTGATTGTGGTACAAATTTAAAAGGAGCCGATTCCCAGCTGAAACAGCTTTTTTCATCCGCATCTAAAGACCTCGGAGTTATTTCATCCCTTTTAGCAAAAGATGGTACTCAATGGATTTTCAATCCTCCCGGAGCTCCTCATTTCGGAGGAAAGTGGGAAGCAGGGGTTAAATCAGTGAAGATTCATTTACGAAAAATTGTCGGCGATCATTTACTCACTTATGAAGAATTGAATACCATATTCATTCAAATAGAAGCTGTTCTCAATTCACGACCCCTTAGTGCTCTT
>NW_017144546.1:0-309 GCF_001652005.2 Ceratina calcarata
AAAAGAACTGCGGACAACTTTTGGGCGAAATGGAATTTTCCAAACTGCATTGGCGTATTAGATGGAAAGCATGTAGTAATAGAAGCGCCAGCCAATTCCGGATCGCAATACTACAATTATAAGAAAACGTTCTCCATCGTCTTATTAGCATTATAAATTCGTGTTGATGCGAATTATAAATTCATCGCTGAGGACGTCGGGGGATACGGAAAGAGCAGCGCTGGGGGAATTTTCGCCAATTACGCGCTGGGCCTACGACTGGAGGCAGGCACTCTGGATGTGCCCGAGGACAGGGAATTGCCTGGCAGC
>NW_017144547.1:0-309 GCF_001652005.2 Ceratina calcarata
CAACAAGGAAGAGACCGCCGTTTATTACTTGAGCAGAAGTAAAAGACCTTGGGCTTTGGTGGTGGGTCTACTACCGGACACTTATTATTACGTGAAAGTAATGGCGTATAATGCCGCCGGGGAGGGATCCGAAAGCGAGAAATATTTGGAGAGGACGTACAAAAAAGCTCCGCAGAAGCCGCTGTCCTCGGTCAACGTGTTCGAGATGGATCTGTCGACGATCAGAGTGACCTGGTGTTACGTGCAACCCAGTTTAGAGGAGGAGTCGTTGATCGGTTATAAGATCAGAGTCTGGGAACTGGACCAAGA
>NW_017144548.1:0-309 GCF_001652005.2 Ceratina calcarata
TAATTTAGTGAAACCTTCAGATGATGTTATAACACTTTGTAAAATTTTAGAAAGGAATTTCAGAATTTATTATAAGTCCAGGATTGGTATATACAATGAATTGTACAGAAAATGTTTAGATAATATACCAAGAGATGTTTTTCCAATTAATCATTCTGATGCACCTGAAAAGCATAGAGCGCAATTAATTAGCGAAATTATAAAAATATTCTTAAGAATAAGGATACGCCATTATGAAACACAACGAAGGCAATCTACAAAAAAATTAAGGAGAATTTTTACGAAATTAATCTTGTTTCGAAATGAATA
>NW_017144549.1:0-309 GCF_001652005.2 Ceratina calcarata
GACCTTGACTAACAGACAACCTTGACAACTTGTTACTCAACAACATGGGAAACATCATTGAGAAATATAAGTTTTCCATTTGACACCCCATCGGCGAGATACGATCATCGGAAGGAATCTGGGGGAAGAGGAAGAATACTCGGTGCGAACATAAACACTATCGATTCCGCTTTTGTAAATCGCAATACTTGCCAACGCGACGTTTAGTGCGTCGGCGGAAATCTTTTCCTACAAAGATAAGCGTAGGAATAATAATCAGATAATTCTATGATATGAGATTCGCGGTATCGCCGAATTAAAAAATAAATC
>NW_017144550.1:0-309 GCF_001652005.2 Ceratina calcarata
TATACATTCGTATGATTCATGTTTGATGCAGAGAACGTCAGTTCGAACTTGTAAATTCCATTATACGTCAAGGTTCCGGAAATCCGGCGGGACACACGTCCAATTCGCCGCTAACTAGCGAATTTATATGAACGACTACTGATGCAATTTACTATTTAACGATCTCCAGTAATTATGCAATTGGACATCGCCTCGCTACAATCGCCGATTAACGACTGAATTTCCAATCAAATCATACTTATATGTTATAATAGATGAAATTTTATTGCAAACAACGTTTAGAACATGCTTATTATTGTTCGAGTATTC
>NW_017144551.1:0-309 GCF_001652005.2 Ceratina calcarata
ACAAAAATGCATTTTGGAAAAGCAAGTTATATTAAATGCTTTGGCTCTCATACAGTTGCGATCGCCATTGCTAAAGAACCAGGGTTCATGGCCATACAATCTGGAGAGGTAGTCCGTATCATTAAGTGTATTCCAGTAACCTGTCAAATGAGAAAAACCGAGGATTGCTATAACGAACTACCAATATGGTACAAAAACTCTACATACTTTTTAAAGCCAAAAACCCACATAATTACACGAACTGGAACAAGGAAGGAATGCAACGAATTGATTCCAACCCTGTATAAGCTTCATGGTGGATGGTATCGC
>NW_017144552.1:0-309 GCF_001652005.2 Ceratina calcarata
GTGCGCAATTCATCATACTTATGAAAACTGCGAGCACATCCTGGTACATACGTTTGCACGATCGAAAGAATGCCCTTAAGAAATAATAAGATTTATAGATCGAAGCGTAATGTATGTTTTATTTTTTTGTTACAGGGATTTTATCCTGGCTGCTCCAAGAATATTTTGTGGTCGCGTGCAATGCGACTGGTAGAATTAGTGCTTATCGTAGTTCTTCCTATTTGAATTCAATTGCGTTACAAATCGTTTACAGATCGTTTCGTAATTCACTTTTCTATCATTGATACATTTAGTCACGAAATTAGAGTC
>NW_017144553.1:0-309 GCF_001652005.2 Ceratina calcarata
TAATATAATAAAGAATAAATGTATAAAATAAAAAATAAAGATAATATAATATAATGAAGAGTATATGTATGTACAAAAGACGAAGATAATATTTTCTTAATTGAAAAAGTAGGTCCGGCCGTTGCAGCTGCATGTGTGCTGCTGCGGCAGTGCCTGTGTGCAACACACATGCAGGCAATTTTGTATTTGTTGCCGTTGCCGGCAACATTGCACTGGCACGTGCATATGTAATGGCATGTATGATTCCTCCTGTAGGTTGGTCTGTGGCCATCCACGGCCGCTGTTGGGCCCTGGCCCTCTGGCCATCCA
>NW_017144554.1:0-309 GCF_001652005.2 Ceratina calcarata
GCCTATCCCTAACACAGACAATTTTTTAATCTCTAATTTTGAAAATGAAAACACGTAAATCGAAAAACGGAATCTTTGTAGGTTGCTCTTAGACGTTATTCAATGCTAATATGGTACATGACGAGAACGCGGGCGCGGGCTTCACATCAAGAGTGCGCTACTAGTAGGGTGTACAGAATGGCTGACATCTCGGATACCAGTTCCGTCTCCCGTCACAAAAACGCGCAGACAATGCTCCGTCCTTTAGGTCCATGCTTTCTTCATAAGAATGACTGTGATCGTTTCTCCTTATAATATGGTCGAGTGCGC
>NW_017144555.1:0-309 GCF_001652005.2 Ceratina calcarata
TTCGGTCTTCCCGGGTTCCCTGTGAACAGCGATCGCGTGGTACAGACCCCACTCCAGTGAGTGGGCTCCCATGCCCTTAATACGATCTTCCGGGCAGGCAGTCCGGAAGATCGTCTCTATCCCTCTTTCTTGAGAGAGATAGTTGCTAGAGAATTGTTCCAGCTCTTTGTGTGCTTGGGTGCCCTCTTGGTACCTACCTGTTGTCTTATGGTTTTCCTACCTTGTTTCACTTGTCTTCGCGGTTTTCGGGTTGTTATGATAACCACAGACTGTGGTTCTCCTTCGTACAGCGTTGGAGGGTCGTCTTTC
>NW_017144556.1:0-1060 GCF_001652005.2 Ceratina calcarata
AAGGCCGCGGGCACTTTTGAGGTAATGGCCGCCGACGGAAAGGGGTCACGTGGCATCTTCCACGCATCGCACTTCCGACCATACGTGAGCGCCACCGACCGATTGCGGTCGACGCAGTAAGCGGGCCTCATGGGAACACCATTAGTAGACGACCGCCGCCATGGACGCCTGCACTCAAACAGAGTTGTTTCGTTGCTTTAGTCGAGGTGTGCAAACGGGGTCCAGAGGAAACGAAGGGACGTCGCCCGTAGAGAGGCACGACATCGAGATCTGCGGAAGAAAGTGCGCCCGCAGGTACCGGCCCGCAGAAGGTGAAATGGAGAGGCAGGGCATCGGCTGCCAAGTTAAGCCAGCCACGTGGGGCGAGAAGACACAGACGCCGAAAGGAGGACCCTGGCACGGTAGTAGATTACGGCAGGGAAAGTTCTTAGCCCCATCCGGGAGGAAATGGGGGGTCGATACGCCCAGCGCAGCCATCCAGTCAGCAAGTTCCCCGGAGAGGCCGTCCGCGGGAATCGGTACGAGCCGCGTGCTGTTAGACCGAGGGACCGATGTGCCCAGCACAGTCGTAGAAATGACGAGTTCACCGGAGAAGCCGCCCGCGGGAACCGGTACGAGCCGCGTGCTGTTAGACCGAGGAACCGATACGCCCAGCACAGCCATGGGGTCCACGAGTTCCACGGAGAAGCCGCCCGCGGGAACCGGGGCGCGCCGTATGTTACTGGGTCGAGGAGTGCCCGTACACAAGGAGTCTACAGCGGCAGCCCGACCTGGGCCCAGCAGCCTGCCCAGCCGGTGCGCGGAGATATGGACCAAGCCAAGCATAGGAGACTGGAGGAATTGCCTGCAGGTCTGCCAGCTGCAGGTGGAAGCCTCATCCCACGAGCACGGGAGCCCGAGGAAGGAGCGCGTGGGTGCGCCCCGATGGACTCCGCACGGTGGAAGCGAGGAGGACCCGCTGGGCCTGTTCTCCAGGAAGGAGGGAAGGCAGGGTGGAGAAGCCTCCGACGAAGAAAGTTATTAGACAAGTAAGCTAGCCAATAAGTAGATTATCCACGTA
>NW_017144556.1:2609-3755 GCF_001652005.2 Ceratina calcarata
TCCGGGGACAAAACCATTCTTGATAAAACTAATCGGAGATCCCGAGTCTAACATTGCGCTTAACGTGTACTTACAAGAGTGATTGTTCTTGTCAACTATATCGTTCATAATGTTATCTACCTCTATTATGTGTTGTACAATTCTTTTGTGCTCTTGCAGCTTTTACATTTTTTAAAATCTTTATGTGTAAAATATATTTCGTCTCCAATATTTTAGTACGTAACCAACGATTTTCTGTAGGAAATGCTTCCCTGCTGAAATTTTCCCCGCTGTACATAAGACGTATGGGGCTCTGCCATTTACATTTCCGAGATGAGGATTTCACGGATGAGACCAAGAAACGTCTACGACGACTGTCCTGTCCAATTGCATGTACTGCAGGACGAAGATTAAAAAAACAACCCGAAGATGATGTTCAAGAAGAACTTTTACAAGTAGAAGAAGTGCAACAGCAGCAAGCGGGAGAACATGTTGAAGAATGACAAGAGTATCAGGAATTAAGTAGAAGCAATAATAAATAAACCGTGGACATACAAGGTCAGGAATTTCGAAGCGAATCAACGTCTACAACGTATCCGTCTGAACGGCAAGAGTATCAGGAATTAAGTCGAAGCAATACTTAAGAAACCGTGGACATGGAAGGGCTGGAATTTAGAAGGGAATCGATTTCTAAAACGTATCCGCCTGCCAAAGACATTTTAAACATTGGCGCCGAAGATACGGATATTTCATACCTAAGCTATGAAATCAGCTATCCAAGTAACACAAATGAATACGTGAACAGAGAAGCAGTCAACAGAAGAGGAGATGTTAAAATTGCTTCCGTGTCGAGAATAGAAAGTGGTAAATGTTCACTACCGTGCAGAGCATATACTCGTTTTTTGAAAAAGAAAATCATGTATTTGGAAAGAACGATCGAACAATTGCACACGGCATTGACAAAAGAGAGAAAAGAAAAGAATCGTTTGAAGAAACGAATGACGGCATCGAAAAGTTGCACTCTCGATGATTTGATAACACAGAGGAATATAAATCGTACAGCAGAAACGATGTTGAAACTACAACTACATAAGTACAACAAATACAACTATAAACTATGGCCTGGATCAAAATTGTACGTATCACACAGTCTTCAGACAGTCGAGA
>NW_017144557.1:0-309 GCF_001652005.2 Ceratina calcarata
TCTTCAACTGAACATTATTCTTTACGTAGTAATATACGAACAGTTTGGGATAATGAAACTCGACCCGATTTTTGGGCAATTATAGAAAATCTGTAAGTATTCAATCAAACGTATTAATCGAATATTAAGAAAACGTGGCATACATTTATTATTATTCTCGAATCTTGCCTTCATACGACGAAATTAACACAGTCAAAAATGAATCGGGGTCGCGAATTTCAAATGGCTGTCAATTATTAAGTACCTTTTAAGTGGTATTAATTTCAAACATGTAGTTATCAATTACTTACTATCCAATTTATTTAATAC
>NW_017144558.1:0-309 GCF_001652005.2 Ceratina calcarata
ATGGTCAGTCCCCTCACAGAATACTTCGGACTATGCCCAAAAGCACCCTACCGGGGAAACCCACTCGTCTCTTTCTCGCGGTGCACTGCAGGTCACTGGTTGGACCAATACCGCACCTGCTGTAGGCCCAACATGGAGACGGGATTTCTCTACCGGCGATCTGCCAAAATAAGGACTGCAATCGCGGGCAAGTTTGAGACTCGAACACGTTCACTGTGCCTGTTCCTTGAGCAGATTCGCGCTCAGATGCTGTACGTAGCAAAACTAAATTTAAATTAACACAAACTATTTAATGCTTTCTTCCTTTTA
>NW_017144559.1:0-309 GCF_001652005.2 Ceratina calcarata
GTATGTTTCAATGGGCATTTCAAGACCCCAATCGCATATTATTTGATAAATAGTTTAGCCAGATAAGCTAAAGCAAATATTTTAACGAATGTTTTAATAATGTTACATGAAACCTACGTAATCATTCTGTATTAAAAGTGCCCGCTTTGGCAGCTTCAGTGATGAAAGTTTTTATACAGCTTTCAGTTAGTTTGGCAAAACTTGCTGTTTGTACCACATCGGTTAAATGGTATGTTGCAAATTTAAAGCAGTACTCCTCTAACTCCTAGAGAAAATAAGTGGGCAATACATGTGAAGGACGTACAGCAA
>NW_017144560.1:0-309 GCF_001652005.2 Ceratina calcarata
TAGTTGAAGTGTACGAATTTATTTTTTAGTATAAAAATAACGAAAGGCACTATCTCCCGAGACACCAAAAAAAAATACCTCCACTGCTGCAATCGGTAGCTAAGATGTCCGAAAATAAAAGAAAAATATCCTGTTAAACTAGGTTTTCTCTATCGAATGAACTAGAATATCCGAGAAATGTTGAGATTTGACAAAATGGCCGAGTGTTTAAGAAATTTTTCGATTTTTCCTTAAAAAAATTGTCGTTCTTTCACTGCTACAATTACAGTTTTCATGTTAAAATGAAATGTTGAGATCTGACAAAATGGC
>NW_017144561.1:0-309 GCF_001652005.2 Ceratina calcarata
CCACCCAATAGACGTTAAACTCTTACCCGATCAAACACCCATGTAATAAAATCAAATCTCCCGACATCCTTGAAAAGAAGAGAGAGAGAGAGAGAGAAAAAAGAGAAAGGAAGATGACAGAAGGGAAGAGAGAGAACAACCCCGAATACATCCGTAAGCTAACGCAGAAATCTCTCGTAAAAAAGAGAGAAGAGAGAAAGGAAGAAGAGAGTAAGTACGTACAACAATGCCCCAACTATAAATATGATAACAGAAAAAACCCCATACGAATTATAACGCGGAACAAACTACCAACGAACTAAAAACAGG
>NW_017144562.1:0-309 GCF_001652005.2 Ceratina calcarata
TCCCTCGGTCGATAACCGCCCTTTTCTCGGACTCCCACGCCCAGGCGGAGTCCGCTCCAATCTTCCTAATAGCATCCCCAAACACTTAGGCCCCAAACATCGCGCGGTCCGCAACCCGAATTGGACCCCCTGGGCCTCGGCCACCGCGGGCGCCAATCTGTCAGCAGCCATGTATTTAGACTCAGTTCGCGAACCCGAACCGATGCTATTTTCTTTCTAAGAGGAGGCAATAAATTGACTGCGATAAGCTAGACAGCTATTGAATCCCAACTTGTCTCAATACCTAAAACAGTTTTCCCACAATCCAAC
>NW_017144563.1:0-309 GCF_001652005.2 Ceratina calcarata
TTCGCATTTTGGCAAAGGAAATTGTTGTTCAGAAACACGTCCAGAATCACGTCTCTTCGGTTCTAAGACTTTTCTGGGACACCCTGTATAATAATGACGCAAAGGTTTGCTACATCGTTCCGAAAATTATTGGTCGCATCAATAATAAGTAGATACATCGGTGAAACGTAGATTCAGTGACATGCACATTGCAGTTCACTACCAATTCATGTATGTATCAATACAAACGTGAATAGTTCCGTGAAACACTTTTTTTGTTACAGTGTATTGACATGATTTTCTAGTTTAAGCTTCTCGTAACAATATCAT
>NW_017144564.1:0-309 GCF_001652005.2 Ceratina calcarata
AAAAAAAGTGTGTGTGTAGTTCTAAATGGTGTAGGGATCCTGTACATAATTTGGGTTAGTCATAAGATTTTGGGTTAAGGAATGCGTGGGTGGATGTGACTGTTTAAATGTGTGAATATGAGATGAATGAGTGTGTGTAAGGGCCACATGCTTGTCGCCTAAGAGGTAGGGGGGATAATATGTAACCGTACAAATTGCTTGTACCGGTTACATATGCCCTCGCGGAAGAATCTTCGAGAAGGTCCGAGGGTCTTACGCACGCGCGGAATCCGTCGGATTACGTAATCGAAGGATCGACGATCGATTCCG
>NW_017144566.1:0-4923 GCF_001652005.2 Ceratina calcarata
TCGGCCGAACCGCCCGTTACATGGCGATCTTGCCAGGATCTCTGATAGGTGCGGATAAGGAATCGCGCGGTCACGCTCTGGCATAGGTATATTGTACGAAGCGGGAATTTGTAATCGAATTTGTAATCGATAGATGAAATTACCAATTGACGAAAACGAAGGCGAACCGAACCCCGACCAAGGGCCAATCGAGGAGGCCCCTCCAGTCGAACCGGGCGGTCCGGAGGACGACAACGACGATAACGAAAATCTGGAAGGGGACTACGAGGAACCTACTCACGAGCTCCGAATACGCGTAGCCGAACACCGTATACGCCTACTAGAACGACGGCAAGCCGAGGACAGGGAGATCCATACTTACCTGCTCGGCGAGCAGCGCGAACAGCGCTATGGGCTACGCGCCTTCGAGCGAGCCCTCCGGGACCTCACGGAGACAGTGAACGAGCTCCGCCTCGCTATCCGTCAACAAGATGGCCTGGATTCAGGAGCTCGGTAAAGAGGAGCTCGCCCAGCGGCTAACCGTCCTGGGAGAGGACAGCTCCGGGGAATCGCCGACCTACGGGCGCGGTTACGCGATTTCGCCAAGGCGCACCCCGACGATTACGCCGCTGGAAGTTGGGGAACAAGATCGCCCCGCCCGCAAAAGACACCGCGATGCACGCTTCACCGGCCATCGTGGAGCCACACGCTGTGGCCTACGTCGCGCCCAAGGCCATAGACCAGATCCGTAAGTGGAATTGCCACTTCCAAGGCAAGGATCTACAGGAGTTTATCGAAAGGATAGGCGAGCTACCACGCCAAAGAACCAGAAGGCACTAAGAGGCTTCCTAGGCCTGATCAATTTTTACAGCAAATTCACGATGCACCATGCTCACGTTATTGAGCCCTTACTTCCATTGTTGAAGAAAAACGTAAGCTACAGATGGACGGATGCGGCCCAAGCGGCGTTTCAAAGGGCAAAGGAGATTTTCTGTGAACAAGTAGTACTCCAATTCCCGGATTCATCGAAGGACTTCCACTTGTCCACCGACGCGAGTGAGTCCGCGCTCGGAGCGGTACTTGCACAGCAAGACCAAATGGGAAACTTGTGTCCTATTACATTTGCTAGCCGCACTTTACACGGGGCGGAACGAACGTATTTCACTACAGAGGAAGAGCTCCTGAGTATTGTCTGGGCGCTGTTGAAGTTTCGCACGTACCTATGGGACGCCAGAATCGTCCTTCGCACGGATCACCAGTCACTTGCATTCTTGATGAGCAGCAGATACGTCAGCCAACGCATCACGCGTTGGATCTTATCGATCCAGGATTATGATATCACGGTCGAGCACTGCGCGGGGAAAGATAATCGCGTGGCGGATTGCCTGAGCCGGTTGTGCGAGGGGTACGAGTCACGGGAAAACGGCCTGTTAATGTTATCCGCGTTAGTCCGGGCATTATCGAGCGATGTAAAGGGGCTATTCGTTCATATCGCGTCTCGTTAGCGAGAGGATCCGCGATTGCGTACATATTTCGAGGCACCATCAGCGATGCGACCGCGGTACCGCCTACTCAACGGCGTGCTGTATCATGCCACGCCAGGGGGAGCGTGGAGATGCGTAGTACCGTCCGGATGGGAAACACTTCTGATTCAGGAAGTACACGAGTTGTACGCGCATCCAGGCTCGGATAAGTGCGTTAATTTAATATCGGAAACCTTATACTTTCCACGACTGGCACATAAGGTTCGACAGTATGTAGCGGCGTGCGACGTGTGCCAGCGTGTAAAAACGATGAATAGGGAACTGCACGTGGAGATGCAGAGCATATTGCCGAAGCAGCCACTAGAACTGGTCTCCATCGATTTCTACGGCCCTCTCCCCACAACCAAGGGAAGATGCAAATACCTGGTAGTCTTCGAGGAGGTATTTTCAAAATACGTGAAGCTGTATCCATTGCGACGCGCAACCACCGTAACGACGTTGGCACGCTTAGAGAAGTCATTTATTCCTGAAGTAGGAAAACCGCGGCGAATAATCACCGACCATGGAACGCAGTTTACCTCACCCTGGTGGGCGAAACGTCTCCGGGAATTGGATATTATTCATGTGCTGTCATCAATACGACACCCGCAGGCAAATCCGGTGGAACGCGTGAACCGAGAGATCGGGAGGATGTTTCGAACCCTTATCGGGGAGAAGCATACTAAATGGATAGATTGGGTGCCGGTGATAGAGACGTGCTGCAATGAATTACATCACGCAAGTACGGGGTTCACTCCGGTGGAAATTATAAAACAACGACTTCCCGAACGCCTCTGGGAGAAATGGCTGGCACCCATCGAGTTGCGGGGAGACGCAGTAAAGTCCCATTCCACGAAGCTGCAACTCGCGCGCGACCGTTGCCGTAGCAAGGCGGAGAAGAGGCGGGCGAGACACAATGACGGGCGCAAGCCATATGCCTGGCAAACGGGAGACCAGATACTATTGAGGGCTAATCCAATCTCGAGTGCTCCAGATAAAGAAGTCGCCAAGTTCTTCGACATATACGAAGGGCCATACGTTCTGGGTATTCAAAAGGCCGCGGGCACGTTTGAAGTAATGGCCGCTGATGGGAAGGGGTCACGTGGTACATTCCATGCGTCGCACTTCCGACAATACGTGAGCGCTACAAGCCGATCGCGGTCTTCACCGTGAACTAACAACCTGGGAAGCTGATTAATAAAGTGAACCACGTAGAGGATGGACGCGAGTACGCAGACAGAGTTATTTCGCCGTTATAGTAGAGGAGTGCAGACCAATTCGGGGGCGAACGAAGAAGTTTCATTGATCGAGAAGCACGATATCGTTGCTTGCGGTAAAATGTGCGCCCGCGAGTACCGAGCCGCGGAAGGCGAGGTAGAAAGACAGGGAATCGGATGCCAGGTTAAGCCGGCCACGTGGAGTGAAAGAACTCAAACCCCGAAAGGTGGGCCAGGACACGGCAGCCGTCTGCGAAAGGGGAGGATAATGGCCCCGTCAGGAAGAAAGTGGGGAGGAACGGCACAGGGTGCTGTTCCCAAGACACCGAGCACCCCGAAGGAGATTACCGCTGGTACCGGAGCAGGCAGGATGATGATGGGCCGAGGTTCACCGATGTGCGCTGGGTCCGCATTGGCGGGACCGCCCGGGCCATCAAGGCCCACGAACGAGGAGGACTCGGGCAAGAGAAGAAGCAAACCGACGAGGTTCCAAAGCGACATGACGACCAAGTGCCATGTACTATGGCCGAAGATGGACGGGGACCCGCTATTCTGGTGGAAAGTTTCCCAACTTAATGTGATCACGGTGCCAGGAAAGAAAGGGGCCCCTCCAGAGAAACGCTTGTGCGCCCCAATTGTAATCTCACCGGATGCGGATCCCATAGATCCGTTGGGATTGTTCCCAAGGGAGGAAGAAGTGAGCAGCGAGGAAGGCTCGAGCGAAGGAGACGATTAATTGCGTAAATTACTTTGTTAAGTGCGTTACCATTAGAGTGGTCGTGCGTTGAAAAAAAAGAAAAAAATATATGTGTATAGTTTTAGGTGGTGTTGGGTTTCTATATCTAGTGTGGGTTTAGTTATAAGATTTAGGTTAAGGAGTGCGTGGGTAAGCGTGACTGATTGAATGCCTATGTGTGAGATGAATGAGTGTGTGTAAGGGCCACAAGCATAGATACATGCTGGTCGTCTGAGAGGGAGGGGGATAATATGTAACCGTACAAGCAAACCGCGTGTACCGGCTACATATACTCTCCGCGTAGGAATGTTCGAGAAGGTCCGAGGACCTTACGCAGGCGCAAATTCCGTCAGGTTACGTAACGGTAGGATCGACGATCGATCCTGTAACGAACGGATCACTTAGAATTCTCCTTCCGAAGGAACANTCCGTCAGGTTACGTAACGGTAGGATCGACGATCGATCCTGTAACGAACGGATCACTTAGAATTCTCCTTCCGAAGGAACAACGTCTAATTATAACTAAGCAGTGACTCCGTCCTGAGAAATACGTGTTCTCTGAGCTCATACATTATCTCGTGTAGTAAAGAATCGCATCATTATCTCCAGTCATAAATATAAGTGCGGAACGGAGCGTGTGTGAGTGTGTGGCCACCACGGAGTGATATTAGATTGTATCTATACCCGGTATATACCCGGAGGCAACGTTACGTAAGTCGTACCTTGTACTCATTGTTAACGCGAGCACCGATTAATTAGTTTAAGTAAATAGGCCACCGGTCTGGCAACAATTTGCCAACAAAGCGATTTCCTGTAACGACTCGTACCGTTCCTAGTCTAGTGAAGGAGTATTTCAGAACTGTAGACTGTACAACGCTATATATATATATATATATATATAGTCATCTTTATATTGTGCAAATATATCGAACCTTATTGTTCAGTTCATTTAACTTAAGCTACTTCTGATTTCCTACCAATTCAAGTCCTCCTCCCAAGGAGACCCGAACTCCTCCCTCCCGAATACGCGGAACGGTATTCGGTTATAAGGTTTTTCATTATGGATAGATCGAGGGTGGGAAGAAAGAACAACTATGTTCTCCGGTTTGTTTCCTTTTATGACTTGTGACGGAGCATATTTCCTCCGTCCCCGCGTAGTCACGCAACCGGCCCGACACGGCGAGACTCCCGGAGCGGCCGCTAGGCGGCGCCGCCCGGGAGGCCTTCTCGCAACCGCGATCACGACGAGCGCCTTAATAAGGCCGCCGATAAGCGTAACGAGTACCTTTCGACTACTGTGACAGACATCTGGCACACATCGAAGTAAGTAGTCAGGTCAACCAGTCGTGTGGGCGAGCCCACTGGTATAGGGTTATAAAGCCTCTTGCACTTAAAAATAAGTGATTTTTGCGTATACCTCAACTTGAGGGAAGGAACCTCCAATCGCGAGGCTGTGCCTTCCTCAAGT
>NW_017144567.1:0-309 GCF_001652005.2 Ceratina calcarata
ATATCAGATGACATAATGAAATCAATTGGAATAGTTGGAATCTTTCATGGCAAAGGAAAACCAATATGTGTAAATGAATTCATGGCTTCGTGAACGAGATGACAACAGTTGCGCGACATGGATTCACGTATGAGAACAAAATTATAATAGTGACTCTTGATAAGATTATTTGTGATGTGTCAGCTAAAGCTTTTTTATTAAATACTAAAGAACATACTGGTTTCTCCAACTGCTCCAAGTGTACAATTATCAGGTGATCAATTTCTGGAACTACGTGTTTCCCTTATGAAGATCCTCCTAGTCCCGTAA
>NW_017144568.1:0-309 GCF_001652005.2 Ceratina calcarata
AAAATTATTTAATTATCGAAATTTCTTATAATTATAAAAATAAGTTCAATTTATTAATTAAGATATTGTATTACAATCGAAAGAACGAGTGACAAATATTTCATTGGTGCTCAGGTGAAAAACAGGAAGTCGACGTGGGTATCTTGACTGCTGGAGACATTTTCGGTCAAGTCGCGATGTTGCACAGAATACCAAGGTCTGCCACTGTGGTTACAAAAAGTATGATTTGCAATGATACAATAACTGTCGATTATTATACAAAATAATTTATAGCAGTCCATTAAAAAATGAGATATATTTATATTGTAT
>NW_017144569.1:0-309 GCF_001652005.2 Ceratina calcarata
CCTAATCTGGAGTTATGCGGAGCGGTGCTGTTAGTAAAACTTCTCCGGCATGTAAGAAGTCTGGATTGCTTCCGAGGCATCTCCACATATGCGTGGACGGATAGTCAAATCGTGTTAACTTGACTTCGTAAACATCCATGTAGTTGGAAGACTTTTATCGCGAATAGAGTATCCTTTATTCAGACAGAATTACCGAGCGTCACCTGGGCTCATGTGCCCACTAAAGAAAATTCGGCTGATTTGGCGACTCGAGGTTGCAAACCGGTAGACTTGGCACAATGCGATTTGTGGTGGCATGGGCCTGAATGG
>NW_017144570.1:0-309 GCF_001652005.2 Ceratina calcarata
AGTTTAGTCTTATATTCATGTCTGTACTTCTGAGATACTTCATTATAGTCTTATTAACCAATGCGCAAACAACTGTCTTTGGTACAGTTTTATACATTCCCTTGGTTGCGTATATATTACGTGCGAATAAATAATAATTCGACCGACGTTAATTATATCATTAATGGAAATGGCAATTATGCTTTTATACAGAGTATAAAAACTGTGTGATTTTCATGACGTCGTATGTTAGTTTACATTTAACAAACGTCAGCATTTATTTTCATAATTACAATCAACTTTAAGACATGCTATATTAATAAAATTAGT
>NW_017144571.1:0-309 GCF_001652005.2 Ceratina calcarata
ACGTTTGATTACCATAGAGATAATACAGGTGATTACACGAACATGAATATATTGAAGAAAATAATGTATTGTTTTCGTATTCTATACAGGGTGTCCTACAATTAGTGTTAGGCCTTCAAATGGGGAGGACCTGAGGTGATTTTGAACAACTTTTTCCTTTGCAAAAAAGTTATCCAAGGCGCGATTGACGAGTTATTAACAAAAAAACCGAGATCAATCAGAGCGCTCGTATACAAGGCGGGCGTTGCTGCGGTCATATGCCACGCTCGTGACGAAAACATAGAATTAAAACAAAAGTTACATGCAAGA
>NW_017144572.1:0-309 GCF_001652005.2 Ceratina calcarata
CCATGCGAGTAATCCAGTTTCGACAAAAAGTACGGAGAGGTACTGTCCTCAGCTATTTAAGATAATTGGAGCCGTTTAAATCGTTTTTCACTGTCGTGTCCATCATTAAAGAGCGACTGTGCCGATAACACTGTTCTGGAATAGTTTCCTCTGTTCCTCAAAACCCTTTGAGCCACACAGCTTTCTAACCTTAAGAAACTTGCACGAGAATTAAAACAATACCCTCTATTAACATGTCTTACACAGCGAAAGCCGCTAAGATAGGAGAAGCCTCGAGTTCAAGCGCCCCAATCACCAGGGCAACAGAAA
>NW_017144573.1:0-309 GCF_001652005.2 Ceratina calcarata
TACTCTATAAATCCTATTTAACCTGTACATCCTATTTATTACTCTCCTTTTAGACTTCTTAGACTTGTCGATCTATTATCATCCAGTATATACCAATTAATTATTTACTTTTGGAATTTTCCTGTGTACTCATAGGCTTTCATCTGTTATTTATACGATATGTCTAAATGTTATTTATGAGAAATGTTATTTATTTTACATATTTTACCCTACCGAGTTATCCACTTTTATCCTTTTCCTTCTTGACATGTTTTTTCATATTTCGACGTATCCCCGGCCGGATATGGCTCACGGCCGGGCGACTAATCC
>NW_017144574.1:0-309 GCF_001652005.2 Ceratina calcarata
GACGGGCTTAAAGTGCGTCCAGCAGCGGCGTCTCCCTCGGCGGTGGAGGGTTCGGCCGCGCAAGGCCCGGCAGCGGAGGGCCCGGCCGCGGAGGACTCATTCCGTGAAAAAGAAAAGAATATTAGAATTGATGAAAAGAAAGTTGATAGTATTGATAGAAAGTAATTTTAGAAAAAGAAATTTACTCAAGCTTTCCGCTCCCTCCATATTCATTTTTTCAATGAGTTTAGACAGATCCCGCAACGAACAATTGTCTTCCGGGACAATTGTCGACCACTGTTCAAAGCAGTGGTCGTGAAAATTACTGAC
>NW_017144575.1:0-309 GCF_001652005.2 Ceratina calcarata
TTATCAATTACCTACGCATTATTTAATTAAAAATTAAACAAGAAATTATTTTAATTACCTCACGATTTCATTATCACAGATAATTATTATCTAAATTGGGAATTCTAAAATCTGTATATTCTTTGAATTATCATATTGGTCAATAGTTATATGATGCAAATGTTGCAATGCAAATGTTTTAATAAGATTGTAATATCCTTACTATCAGTTTTGATGTAATATAAATTATTGTTTAATTTGGCTGTTGATAGTAGACAATGAAAAAAACAAGATAGATGATTTACGACTGGGAAATTAAAATTAAAAAAA
>NW_017144576.1:0-309 GCF_001652005.2 Ceratina calcarata
ACATACACACATTCATACAGTTGACCGTTTGCACTTTCATCGATTCTTTTGTCAACATACAATTCATTCAAGGGGTTTTTTATGCCACATGGCTTTTTCCTCTAATCATTTTTGTCGAGCCAATAAATATCCTTAAATTGTCTGGCTCAAATCTAGGTTTTATTTAACTCCTAAAAAGTCCTCATCCTCATAAACTTTGAATTACGGAATTTTTCCAAGTTGGAAAGGTTTCGACGATACACTTGGGGTTTAGAGCGAATAATAATTCGTACTGAAGTTAACAGTTAGATGTACATGTATACTTAATAA
>NW_017144577.1:0-1709 GCF_001652005.2 Ceratina calcarata
TAAAAAACTATAGTAAAAAGTAAGCACAAGCAATCCACACGAACAGAAACTATTGTAAACCAGACAACATTGCACAATGCAAACAGCACGAGTAATAAAAAACTAATTCCTAACTGGATTAGAACTGAAATTAGAAATGAATTTTTGTAATGGTTACCAATTTTGATGGGGCTGGTGCCTACGCTGCCGGGCGAGCCAGTCTTCTTATGAAGAAGGGAATTGAAGAAATTCGCTAGGACGCCTTCACCGGATTGCATCGTTCCCGCGTTCTTCGGGTCCAACTTCTTATTCGGCGACGCCACCTGGACAGAAATTGTTTAACAGCTGCAGAAACCTACATCCCGGCCACATTTATAACAGATCATACCACAGATATTAGAACATGCTTTTTGATCCATTGAAAGCACAGCAATCAATAATCGGATTCGATGGGATATCGAGGTGTCATGTAAATATGCATTCGTATGCTTGATTAGCTTCGATTCTAACCAACATCATATGCATTATGCTAGCTAATTATTCTCTTATGGTTGTATGAACCATAAGATCCCTGTTAAAAATTTGAGACGTAATAAAAAGCTTTTTGCATGTAAGGGTTCATACAACCTTAAGCTAAGACGCAAGCAATGCATGAATACAAGAGTGATTCGACACTGAACGATTCTATTTATGAAATTTCACAATGTAAGAAACATGGAACTGTGAGAAATAACATGAAGAGACGAATTCATTTGTTAATGACGAAATTAGCCACAGAGACGAAGTTAATCGATGCTGTATGATTAATACATGACGAGCATGCTCCAATTATAAATGGTATAACCTGGATCACTGGTCCTGTGCTTGCCTGATTCCTGCTCGTCGGGAACAGCGTTGGATCCTTGATGCCCAATAATGCGGCTTGTTGCTTCGCGAGGAAGGCCTGTTCCTCTTCCGCTTGCACCTCCACTTCCCTTGCAACGCACTAATCAACAGGATTCACGTTTCAATAAATTCACTCGTGATTGATTGTACCTTTCGGTTCGTCGATGGCTGCGCAATCACGTCTCTGTAATAATCATCAGGCTTCATCGACTGCAAGTTTTCGTGAAGGATGCTGATCTTCTTCATGTTGTCCCAACCAGCAGGGCTGCAATCGAAAGTACATTTAATTCAAACATTCACAAAACCAGAAACATTGTACAATAAAAATATTCCACAAACAAAACAATTTTCTCCTAATACTAATTGACTTACATGAGGACTGCGTCTTTCTCGACGACCAACGCAGGCGTTCTGAAGGGCAACGAGTAGATCCTATGCGTTAAGTATTTGTAAAGCAAATCACAGTTCTTATCCTCCTTCGCTGACGTATAAAACAGCGCGGCGCCATATTGGAAGCAGAATCGTCTGATCCACTGTTGTATAAAATCGAAATGCTCGTCTCTACCATAAAAATCAGTCTAATAAATTACTTTGTACAGTTTTTGCGTTTTTGTTTTAATGTTGTAACACTGAAAACGCTTTGCATTTACTTGTAATCGTGTTCCTTCTCGAGAGTAGACATGTAATCGGTCTTTGTTATAACGACGACGATGTCTAGGCCTAAGTTTGTAGTGACGATGCCTTCCAGTAACGGCAGAGTGTCCATGGTTTCGTCGTCCAGATTACGACTGGTACGTCTTAAAGGGTTACCAGGATCTAATTCGTCCCCAGGCTCTGTGTACTCC
>NW_017144577.1:3585-5059 GCF_001652005.2 Ceratina calcarata
TAATAATGTTAAGTAAGGGAAGTAAGTAGAACTTACCTAAGACGAGGATGTTCTTATTTGATGGTAGCTTGTTACTGCTACTGTTTTGCACTTCAGCCAAGATGGAGGACCTTGCAGATCGAAAGAAATCACATTTTGCAGTGAGAATATTAAATAATTCTATCCATATTTGTCAAGTACTTACTGCTATAATCTTAAAAATAGTAGGAGTGACTTACTTATGTCTATATTAACACTGTTCCAATTTTACATTGAGTATCGAATACAAGCCTATATTCAGAGTCGTTGCTTATTCTTAAGATCGTCTTAAGTATGGATTTAAGTCCCTGTTTTCTGTACAAGACAGGAACTGGAAATGTGGGATAGGAAATGCTTAAAACTTAAGAATAAGCAACGACTCTGACTTACAGTAGTAATTCTGTCAATGGCCATGTGGCGCAGTTGTCAAAATACTTAATGCTATTCTTTGTAATAATAAAAATGACTTACTTACGTCTATAATAAAACTGTTTTGATTATACATTGAAGTGAATATTGAACAATTTCTGTGTAAAAACTGTGTAATTAATTTGTATGAGTCACACCACTTGTCAAAATACATATTGGAATTTTGTGTAACACTAAAACCACCACTTTGGACCTACGATTAGGTGAATATAAATTAAGGTAGTGAATTATAATTACCATAAATTGTCTTTATTCTCTGGGTCCTCCTTCTTCTTCGACTGAAATCCATTGCTGAGCATCATATCAATCGCTGTCGCAGCCATGGTCGTCCATTTGACAGGAATGGTCTGGACAGGAATGAAAACAGCTATTGATTCGGGCGCGTCTCGTGGCTAACTTCAAACCCGTGACTTTGTCCACCGATAAGATACGTCTACAGTACAAAATATTCTATGTTTTACAATAAAAAAGTTCGATTTTCTACAAAGAATCGAAATATGAGATTGTAGCTACGCTTTTTAGGCAGCTTTTGAACAAATTGTGTCAAGTTTAACGATAAGTGAGAGAGAGAGAGACTATGAGAACATGCTATCTCTCTTTCGCAACGCGGTGATTCGGTTAGAGGGGACAGCAAGCAACTAATCACGACGTTGCAAGAGAGAGATAGCTGTTGCCCTCGTCTGCGTAACCATTTTTCATTGACTGATACACTGGAAACTTTCCGGAGATTGCCGAAGCAACTTGGAATACGCAAGCCTTGAGTTGTCGCTTTTCGAATGAGCAAACCTTATTTAAGTTCAGATTATGAATACATGAGGTCTTGAGGCCATCCAAGGCCACCTTACACTGAGTGTAACCAACATCTCCTTACCAAAAGTGAGAATCGACGCTAATGCGCATGCTTTGAATTCGAAAACTATAGGAAAAAATTCAATGGCAGCCAGCAATGCCAGCGCGTGCGTCATTTTTGTGTTTTAATACGTCCTGTGATAATTGTAATAAAATGTAATTGTGAATGCTGTTAAAT
>NW_017144578.1:0-309 GCF_001652005.2 Ceratina calcarata
AGATACTACAATATAGTATATTTAATAACCGAGACGATAAAGTTGGATTATTGAAACTGTTGTATACACTTCTTTCAAAAAATTATTGATGATTATCTATAAGTCCGTAGGGGGATGTGGCATTGGTAGCTCAGCTAATTTGTTTAACGATCAAGGCTAAAAACGCCTCACAAATACGACTTCATTCTTGAGTCATTGGTCTTCAATCAATTCTGGACCTCGAGAAATGTTAAATATATGGGGTATTTTTTTTCTCATAGAGTGTACCGATTATTTCATTTTAAAAATATATTACCACTTGAGTATACA
>NW_017144579.1:0-309 GCF_001652005.2 Ceratina calcarata
CTTATTCTCTGTAATATAGAAAATACTGATTTAACACGAATACTCGTGTTATCGAAGTACTACCTGCGAGTAGCTACCGCTCGCGGGTGTTTTAGCGGACTGTATCTTATTAATTGATGGAGCGAGATTCCTCGTACCCCCTATGCTCGATAAGAGGATCGATTTCTCTTATCGAGCTGACCGATCTAAAAATTCGGTAGCGAAGCGAGCAATCGCCGCGCTCGACGGCGGTCCCTTTCCTTCAGGGAAATGACCGACTGCAGCCTCAATGCTGCTCAAACATTGAGTTTCCTTCCGGAAATTGTCTCA
>NW_017144580.1:0-309 GCF_001652005.2 Ceratina calcarata
ATCGAGGAAACCATTAACACAAGCACGCAATTACATGCAACAGATGTATTTAGAAATAAAAATATATTTATCAATAAATACGTTGATAGACAACAAATTACGCACATAAACAGTGCGAAATATAATCGGCACAATATGACGCGCAAACATGTTGTCAATTGACCTAGCATGTCGTTCATTTACTTACAATATAACGGAAATACTTATTCAAGTTGAATTTTATATGATTAGATAAATTTACTATTGTTGTAAAAACAGATAATCAGGTTAATCGGAAATCGGAAGAATCTTATCTACCTACTTGTACAT
>NW_017144582.1:0-309 GCF_001652005.2 Ceratina calcarata
AAAAAAACTTCCCTATAGATCGTTAGTAGGAGCGTTGATGTATTTGGCTGTTGCAACGCGACCTGACATTGCTCATAGTGTCAGCGTTTTAAGCCGCTTCAACGAAACCTATGACCAGCAGCATTGGAGCGCTGCAAAGAGGGTACTACGATACCTGAAAGGAACAGCTGACCGTTGTTTGACTTTTACAGAAGTTCCAGATACCTTAACAGGGTATGTCGACTCTGATTGGGCAAATGATGCTGAAGACAGAGTATCATACACTGGATACGTTTTTAAACTAGCGAATGCTGCAATCACATGGGAGTC
>NW_017144583.1:0-309 GCF_001652005.2 Ceratina calcarata
GGAGCCGAGTTTTTTCGTCGAGCTTCTGGTTCTCGTCCGGACGAAATTATCTCGATGAGAACGTACCGGCTACCGAAAAAAAAATTATTCGCATTCGGCGAACTTTTCGTTCCCACTCGCCAACCGATCTTTCCGCTGGTTTTCTTTTTTCCATTTTTAATTCTCCCATTGTGCTTGGATTGAAACGAACAGTGTTTGCTGTTTCTTTTGTTTTATTGCGTACATGTTTACATGACCCTAGTGTAAAAGAGATTGCATATATTATACAAAAAGTTAATTCATCGTCCGCTCGTATATTTAAAAAAAAAT
>NW_017144584.1:0-309 GCF_001652005.2 Ceratina calcarata
CAAGAATAATCTTTTCAGCTGAATAATCTTTTCAGCTGATTGATATCATTGGGTAAGTTATCGATGGAGATATTCATGGTATTTAAGGTATCGTATGCTGCAAAATGCGGGAGATTTAACAGGATACACTGTAACTGAGCGGCCGATGCAGGCATATCTTTTCAGGTCAAGGCCGGCGAGTAACCCGCGCCACTGCTCTTCGGTAAGTTGCATTGCCTGTTGTGCCACCTTGGCCCAACGAAAAAAATCTTTCTCCAGACGTTTGTAGCAGAGCCAAAAGCCAGTTTTATCCTAGTAGAGCCCCTGGAC
>NW_017144585.1:0-309 GCF_001652005.2 Ceratina calcarata
AAAGTCTATTTGCCATTTCATAATATTCTGTTTTGTAAATAGACTTTTTCTTGACGATGTCGAACCATTTAGCAGAATCATATAAGCACAGCATTTCCAATTTTTTGGATGTATTAGGATAATGATTATCTACAAACGCCTCATAAAATATATCGGTAGAATCTGGCGGAAGTTTTTTGATGTCACCGAAAGGTTTCAATTTTTTGCTGCGAATCATATTCACATCCAACCACCTAATAAGAGTATCAGAATCAGTAGCATGCAGTGGGTGCCCCAGGAGTATATCAGCAGCTTCAATAGCTCCACACT
>NW_017144586.1:0-309 GCF_001652005.2 Ceratina calcarata
CTGATTCTATGTCAATAAATAAATCGAAAATATAGAATAAAATTCTTACATTTAAGACCTTGTTTTCGAAAAATAGATATTACAGATCTACTCGGTATACATACACTCGACCAAATCTCAACTCAACTAGAACCATACAAAAAATTAAATAAACATAGGTCTGCATAAGCTTCAGAAAAGATTTACAAAAGAAATATGCGAATTGCAAGAACAATAAAACCTATAGTGTATCTCACAAAAATTAAATTCGGAACAGGAAGGAATTCATTCAGTCATTCAACCAAGTAAGACAAAGTGAATCTGAAATTC
>NW_017144587.1:0-1085 GCF_001652005.2 Ceratina calcarata
ATATATAAGTAAGCATGTTAGATATCGTTTTTACATTCCTTTTATATACCATTCCCAATTGAACAGAAAACTTGAGAAAAAGAATAAAAATTGTATGGAATATTATACGATAGGCATGCTTAGTGACATGAATGATGTTCTTTAAATTTTGAATATATCTCACAGTTCCTGCGCAGTAAATGCCGAACACCTGCGAACTGTTCGCCCCATATTCTTCTACATTTGATACCTTCGAGTTTCCAGTTAAGAATGGTACCGATCCTCAACGGAAATATAAAAGCGAAGTGACTGTATGACCCTGTCAATGCGGAGTTAGTCAACGGACCGCTGTTGTAAAAAAAAAAGCAGATCTATCCCAACTTTTGAGGGGAAAATAATCGACGCTAAACCTATATACGTATGTATATACGTCATTAATATTTGAATTTCTCCAAATCCTTAGTTTACGATTGTATGTTGTATACATAATTTCTTATTTTCTTTCCTTTCTGTATATATACGTACACAATTGTATTACCAATATGAAATCTATATCCGTATATGATACATCTAAGTATTATACCATTGAATTAAAAAATATGCATTCGAAAGGAATCTTAAGAAGGAGAAAAACATTTTAATAAAAGAATCTCCTTTTTTTATTCGTCTTATATTTCAAAGTGTATTTATAGGAATACTATTCAGCGTTATCTATATTAATAAATTAATTATTGTTATATATAATATATTACTAATATTATAATATTATTCCCATTAAAATTTCCGGAATATTACTATAAAGTTACATTAATATCCCCTTTGAAAAGGAATAAACTTTGAACAGATTAATAAAATTAGGGGCACAAGCTTTTACAATAATCTACTATTTTATTCGTTATATTAAAAGTTTTGTCGGAATTTTTCTGCTTTTTGGGCAGTGACTGATATATTGTATGTTAATGAGGATCGATCTACGTAATATTTTTACAGTTCTTAAATAGCACCATATATCTACATGTGTTAAAAATAAATAATGTATTTTGTCTAGATCACTATATTTGTAAGTTCTTGTAAATTTTGAATATAACTATTATACGATATACTAT
>NW_017144587.1:2889-5936 GCF_001652005.2 Ceratina calcarata
TAAGATCTAATGTTCGAGCATTCTGCGCTATACACTGCAAGATCGACAATGGCTATTTCAATTATCTATTTAAACAAAGCAAAGAGGGAAAATGATCGTGTATGTATACAAATGTAGTGGAGTTAATAGTATTGCCGTTATTTAAATTAAAGGACAATGAGATTTTTAACATCTTAATTAATATATAAATTTAAATAAATGCGATAGTATTAACCCGTTGTCAATATCGTACCTATCGAATCGTTAAGGTTTTAAACAATATGAAGAGTAATGTCGTTTTTTATTGGTCACTTCAAATTGATTCGCTTTCCCACTTTGCTAAAATTAATGTACATAGTCACGATGAGTTTATATTTGCACTCGAACAATTAATAATTCTAACGATGAGAAACGTACATGAAAGCACCATAAACATTGGTTGAAATTATTGGGTGGGGTTTAGTATAATCTAGTGAATATTACATTGGTTATGAGTTGGTTGAACTTTCACGTACGTTTAAACAAAGTACTAATACCGCTAAAAATCTGAGAGAATAGTTTCGTCTCACATATCTGCTGGCCCGATGTTGCCAATTTACAATTCTTTTTTTTTTAAATGCGGAACGTTCTTCTTTCTACATATTTTAATGATCTTTCATCAGTTTGTATTTTAAATACGCACTGCTCACAAGCCTCGGAAGAGTAGTGTTACCACAGGCCTGACTTACTCTTCCTTCGTCTCAAGATAGTTTCAATGTACCTAACGATCGACCAATTTCAATTTAGCTTTCAAAGAGCAAAGGAAAAATGACTGCAGTCATCTGCGCGTTGGTTCTACAAAATTTGTACTATATCACGTAACATCAAATATCTCATAAAGTGGAAAAGTCTAGCGTGTTATTCTTTTTGCTAGTACTAAATTGGCAAAAGGAATCGATGGACTTGGTGAAGTAACGCGGAGACCGGAAAATCTCGGAAAACGTTTACGAGACACATGGTTATCGAGAGCAATTTGGTAGACGTTTTATATTAATAAACGCCAACATGATTTAAAATCTACGCTCTCATCAATCGAGAGTCAGAGTTTTTGGCTGTTCCCAGGTGAACCCATCTCGTCCAAAGTGTCCATACGTACTAGTTTGTTGATAAATAGGATTACGAAGATTTAACTCCCTGAAACAAAAATAATTATATATAATCTAATTTTTAATTCTCGATCATACTTATCATTAGTTTTTGATAAATTATAATTACATATAATTATACATAGTATAGGTATTATACTTACTTAACGATTTTTCCCGGCCGTAAGTCGAAATTTTTGTTAACTATATCTAACAGTTCATTTTGGGGTCGCTTAGAAGTACCGTAGTCAAAAACTGTGATTGAAAGAGGTTCTGCTACTCCAATGGCATAAGACACCTACAAATTCATTATGTCGTTAAATCTTGGAATGTATGTATTTACAGGAAGCAAATAATATTTATTAGTCAACAGTGCTCACCTGCACGAGGCAGCGTCTGCAAAGTCCAGCTTTTACCAAAGATTTAGCAACCCATCTTGCGGCATAAGCAGCAGATCTGTCGACCTTTGTGAAGTCTTTACCAGAAAATGCGCCACCACCGTGAGCTCCCCAACCACCGTAGGTATCAACTATTATTTTACGGCCAGTGAGACCAGCATCACTCTATAAAGATACATGTAATTTAAGTTATGGAAAAGTTAAATAAACATAGAAGAAAACTTGTGTTTTACCTGTGGTCCGCCAATAATAAATAATCCACAAGGATTGACATGGAAGATCGTTCTCTCATCCAGATACCTTGCTGGAATCACTTCCTTGATGACTTTTTCCATAACAGCCTTACGTAATTCGTCTAAACCAATTTTCTCGCTGTGTTGCAGTGATACGACCACTGTATGAACTCTCATAGGTACACAGGCTCCGTGATCCATAAGATATTCGCAAGTGACCTGTTTTAAACATTTTCATCGTATCAGTGATGGTTTTACATTATATTACGAGACATAAATTATATATATATATTAATATTATTTGCAATATGATTATTCTCAGTAATTAGTTTACATCATGGCACTCAAGAGTAGCAAATACTATGTGACATCATAGAATAATCTTATACAAATATACATGTGTTTTTAATTTTCATTGAGCTGTAAGAAATGTATCATTGTAATTATGTATAAAACGTAATTATATACCTGTGTTTTTGAGTCTGGTCTTGCCCACCATAGTTCACCACTGCGCCTCAACTCCGCAATCTTCTGGTTTAATTTGTGTGCCAGCACAACGGTCAGTGGCATGCATTCGTCTGTTTCATCTGTCGCGTATCCGAACATTAGACCCTGATAGAAAGATTTCAGTTAAACTTTATGGGATGTAAATTTAAAATAAAAAGTAGATTTGTTGACTCTTCAAGTAATTTCACAATATTACACAGTATTTCTAACGCAAAAGATCAAGCGTTAATACAGGACATAAAATGCATACAATATAATACTATGTGTTAATTAATTAATTCGTATTTGAAATTGACAGTAACTGTGATTATTAGGAAAATTGTTTAGTAATTTACAAAAGGGTGTCACACAGAGCAGATTTAGTAGCCAACTGTAACATTGGGGCAAAAACTAGGTTTAAGAATTTGTAAACAATGTTTATTATGTTTGTAACATACACTCCGACATGATGACATGAATTCATAAAGATAATACCTCAAGTTTTAAGTAATCAAGTACGAATGGTAAAATTAGTCAGTAGTTAAAAGTCAATTATCTGTTATGAAATGTTGTTTGTGAAATTTTAATGATAAACAAAATTGTAAATGTGTATATAAACTTGAAATTTTACAAACAAATCATGAATAACTGCATACAACCATGATTAGTGTCAAGATTAATAAGTGATTGTGCATTTTAATACAGTCAACACGATAAGGATAATCTGTGCATGAACAGTAGAAGAAACAAAATATATCAACCAGATACGAGAAAAAAGTAAGAATAAAATATGAAGTAAGCTTCAATGGGTATACAGAAAAAAAAAA
>NW_017144589.1:0-309 GCF_001652005.2 Ceratina calcarata
AATAAATACACTGTTTTATACAGGTTACTAAACAAGAAGAAACATTATGACTTTGCTACGTGAACAATTTTCAACCATCATCTTCCTGCTGCTGTTTGCCGGGTACCAAACGGCAAGCCACCTAAACGAAGATGGAGGTAACTAAATCTTTAACGAATATTTTTATTCCTGATTATTCCGTGTGAACAATTTACACTAGAACGTCGATTATACAAACTGATTGGGAGGCAAATTCGTTTGAATGACACTGTGCAACTTTTTACTGCAATATTTAATGCATGCTTCATATATGTATGTAGAGTTTCTTAT
>NW_017144591.1:0-309 GCF_001652005.2 Ceratina calcarata
CCGCCAGTAAGAAGAACCAAGAAACTGCCGGTCGGCGACAGACCGGCATGAGTCCATTACGAATCGTCGCGTAATATAGACGTGTCGAAATTTAGCTCGCGGAATCGAAGTTCGCGATTAATATAATCGTTGAACGCGTTTGACAATGAGTCCGTTAAGCACCGTTACGTAAGAAAGACGTGCCGATTTCAGTCCGCGCTTTCCTATTCGGGAACTGAGTTCACGATTAATATAATCGTAGAACTACGACCACATACGATAAATAGTATCGGTTTGATCGATAGATCACGACTTAGTGCAGAGATCACG
>NW_017144592.1:0-309 GCF_001652005.2 Ceratina calcarata
GCGAGGAAAGAGATGACAATACTAGATTAGTAATGGAGTACATACAAAAACGAGAAAACAACCGTACTCCTGTTGACGCGTTCATAGTATTGATTAAGTCAATGATGGACCAATTGGACGAGGAGGAATTTATGGCGTCTAGGAGCTATATATTCCGGTACCTCCAATTTACGTTAGCGGAGAAATATAAAAAAATAGATGAAAATAAAAAAGAAAAAAGAAAAATTCAGATTTCTTTCTATGTGCATACGTCCAATGTGCTCCTCTTGCCATGGCACGCTGCCAGCTTCCGAAAGGAAGTAATCCTTA
>NW_017144594.1:0-309 GCF_001652005.2 Ceratina calcarata
TATACATACCTTCAAAAGTTTGGAACAATCTTCGACGAAACAAATATTTTCATATATCCATAGATGTTTTTTTTTTTTTAAATGTTGGAGTAACAATAAAATTGTATAGAATATAGAATCTTGTTTGTGTGTGATAATACCTACAACTTTTGATGTCAGATTTAAGTGGCTTCACTGCTGACGAGTTCATCGAAAGACTTCTGTTCTGTGAAGAATTTTCTTCATAATATCTATAAACAAATTATGTTCATGTCATTTTATTTTAAATCTATATACAATTCTACTGCTAATCGCTCCTTGTTCTATTAC
>NW_017144595.1:0-309 GCF_001652005.2 Ceratina calcarata
CAATAAATGCTCAGAACAGCATCGATTTCCTTTAGGAATATATAATCGACGACCCGCGAATGCCTGCTTCCTTGCGTCGCGAGAAATATTGATGATATTTCTTTTTGCAACACACACAAAGCAATATGTATGTTTGGAAATGACACATGAGAATGGCATTTCAATGAATTCTACATGTTGCTTTTGCTCTTGGAAATAAGCAACAAAAGATGAGCCGCTTGTTAAAGTCGATGGTTCTAAGATGGACGAGGAAAATTGAAGACGAGAAACATTAGAAATAGAAGCCATTCCGATTTCACCTGTATGAAT
>NW_017144596.1:0-309 GCF_001652005.2 Ceratina calcarata
CGGGGCGAATACTTTTCTAATTGAATAATAAAACTGGATAGGCGTTGGATTGAATACATTTCCAGACAAAGGACCTAACGATACACACTGATGTTATCGTGTAACCAAAGTATTTGACGTTTTTGCGAGTTGGTATTAGGACTATCTGATCGGAATTTGGATCTTTAATATGTATAACTAAGTCTTTTAAACCCGCTCTCGCTATCTTAGAGGGGTATCTGAGTTGGTTTGTGAAAAATTATCGATTCACATTTAAGAGGGTTTATGCGAAGTTTCCACTAACAATAATAATCATTGATTTCGTTGACA
>NW_017144597.1:0-309 GCF_001652005.2 Ceratina calcarata
ACTGTCCCGACGAAGCCTCCACTTTTTTACATTGTTGTTCCTTCGAACGGAACAAAATATAAACACTAATGCATAGAAATATACGGAATACTAAATGGAAAATGCATTTCATAAAACATTAAGAAAAATTCTATTCAAAATATATTTCTATAGTTTACTGTGCACAAGAAACCATAGTCTACATATTACACTCGCATGCAAAATTTGTAGGAAATTGGGAAGCTATATAGTTTTGAAGTTATATCAATGTGTTTTTATTGGATTTAGTGGAATGGAACTGCATTGTTATATTAAATTGAAAAGAAACTA
>NW_017144598.1:0-2461 GCF_001652005.2 Ceratina calcarata
TGCCAGATGGAGCCGGCTTCGAATATCCACGATTCGATTCTACTTTCCAGAAACACCCCTGCCAAGGCCGCGTGGTGTAGATGGAATACCACGCTGGGGCAAGGAAAAACCCTGCCCCCAGACGAGAACAGCCCAGGAACAAGTTGGACCTGCCCTCCATTGAGGCGCACTCCTTCAGTTTGCTCCACTACGCCAGTCGTTCTGACGCAGCAGAGCGTAACAGCGGGGACCGCGAGAAGGCGGAGTGCAGGCGTCGGGTTGCGCCCGGTCCCGTGCAGGTTGGCCGCAGCCGACAAGGCCCCACCCTCCACGGTGTTTCCACCGCCTGCGCATGTGATCGGGGCCGACGATACCCACTCTCGTTCGATTGCTGCCTTCCCGCAGGAGAGGCAGCTTCAAAATCGAGGAATCGTCCTCGGTGTCACCCGCACGTCTACGGGCACACCACCGGCCACACTACCCTCTGCCGCAAGCAGCATTGGGCAAGTGCTCGTTCGATATGACAACTCTCTGCGGCGGTCGAGCGCGAACGCCACAACACGCCGCAGCCAGACTTACATCACGACATACAGCGGCCGGCCAGCCCTAATGGCCGATCCACCACAGCCACCTGGCAACCGGACGAGCGTCATTTTCTGGGTCAACTCCAGCCCGGACCTCACATAGATCTCGGCAGAACGTAACCGAGATTCGGAGGCCCAGCAACAGCTCTTCAAGGGCCGAGTCCCGACAGCCGGCCTTTCTCCGTCGAGAATCGTTCGAAGGCCGGCTGTGTTTCGACGGTCGTTCAATATGCTGCCTCCCGCAGGAAGGGCAGCTTCGACGTGAGATTCAATCCTCGGCGCTGCACAACGTGCATGCCGCCGGCAAAGACCACCTTCAGCCGCATAGCAGCCTCGGGTGGATTTTACGTTCGATCGCTCTTCACGGCAGTCAGATCCGAAGATCCGAACATACCGCTACCAGCCGCCTTTGGGTAACCGTCTCACATCGGCACCCCGGCGAGTCCGGACGAGCTACCTACTCGGGTACTCGACCCAGGCCCACGTGGTTCCGGTAAAGTCGTTCCCGAGAGCCACAGGCAAGGGTCGAGTCCCTTTGGCCAGCCTCTCCTCTTTCGAGAATCGTTCGAAGGCACGGCGTGTGTTTGGTCCGCGGGAGGGCCTCAGCCCTCCTGCTTGGCGTTGCAAGCTTTCCCCTATCCGCCACCCGGGGACGCGCCGACGGGTTGGGGTTTCACACCTCCCCCTTCTCAGAGTATCCGCTGGCGGTCGATCTTGTTCGATCGGAGCGTAGGTCCTCGCTTATCGACTCACGCAAGCCACGATCAACGCCTCGTGGGCGGTCGATACCGCAGCACCGAATCTGTGCTTACTCTCCGAATAGATCGACTCGTACAAACCAAGGTCGCCCTTAAAGAGCTTCCACGGGCGATTTGGCCGCTCGACTCTCGTAAGCCGCAGGCATCGGAGAACGCAGCAACTTGCTGTCTTCGACTCACGCAGGCCATTAGGAGACGTGATTCGACACGCGCACCCGCCGGTAAAATCGATCTCGGCGGGGCGCGTACGTCACCCATGGGCGGTCTACTGACAGCAGCACTGCGAGCCCACCTGCGGGCGGTCAATACGGCCATCTCGCACAGGCGGCCAGGTGCCGACGCACGCAAGCCACGAGGGGTGAACACAGGAGCGCCAGTCGCTGTTTTTGGCTCAATTCTGTGGTACCACCCCGCTGGTGGTGTTCCTTGGTGCGGCGGTGCGGGGTACCAATATCTCGCTGGTGGTGCTCCTTGGGGCGGCGGTGCGGGGTACGCGTACCCCGCTGGTGGTGTTCCTTGGGGCGGCGGTGCGGGGTACCAATACCCCGCTGGTGGTGCTCCTTGGGGCGGCGGGCAAAAAAATGGGTTCCTTTTCTGTTAACTACGCTTGTAATTTACGTTTGTAATGTTAAGTTTGTAAATTAAGAGAAAAGAGACTCATTTTTCAAATGTGAATTAAATACAATTTCCACCAGAAAGTAGGGCACATAAGTGTGTATGTGACGAAGCATGTTTTATTAGATGTGCATGGTGCCTCGAATTTTATTGTTTTACGTACTTTTATGATAAGTGTCACATGCTGGAAGGTAAAACACAAAAATAAAAAAAAACATATTCATCGGGACTCGAACCGTCAGGAGTAAGATTACTAATCCAGCCCGTTAACAATGTCGCTAATGTCTATTACGGTACGAGATCTTAACGTATTTGTTCTTCAACCCATCGACACTTATTTTTATTTATATTTCGAAAACTATTGAGCGATGGCCCCAACATTGAAACATATATTGTTGTAGTACATCTACACTACACCATATGTGAGACTCATCAAAATCCGTGTCGCACATATGTCGAACTCCCCAATACCAGTTTTATTTAAAAATATGCTGTTAATACAGAAATAGATTTGAAAATTCAATA
>NW_017144598.1:2804-4724 GCF_001652005.2 Ceratina calcarata
ATCTATCCTTGTCTAATGATACATGCGCATTACATTCATCTATAAACATAAACATATATAAAAATATTTGTACGAAACAAAATATGCAAAATGTATCCTAACGATTATTCGTCCTTAAAAATAGTTAGTTTATTGTACAGTGCTCTTATTCAATACTTTATGTCGCTTAATTTGTCACTTACGTGTTTTAATCGTTTGTCTATATAATTCTGTACAATGAGATAAATAATTTGTTGTCGCTGCTGCTGCTACTGAGCAGTGCGCATGCGCCATTAGAGAAGAGCAGATAGTGCCACAAATTCTTTCTCTCTCTCTACTCGCCGGATCTTTCCGCTTACACTGGCTTACAGAGATTCCTATGGCTCCCCTCCTCTATTTATATTATCTCTATGGTCCCATAAGGCTGCCACTCTTTATAAGTATCTCCTCGGTGGCTGAGGGTCTCGTTCGAAAGATCACTAGGTAGTACCGCTAGAGTACGCAGGTGTCGCCACAACTTTTCAGTGTCTATAATTTTTACAATCCATGACTTGTTTTCCGATCACTAGGTAGATATTCAGAGCTCATTCATAGAGTTAGATTTCTTACATTTCATTTACTTAAATCCAATAAGTACATTTATCCTCTTTTGAGTTTATGATATACTAACTCTTTTTTTAATCTGTTACATTTCTTCTTAACACTACTGCTTCCGCAAACGCATTTCTATCGTTCACAATCGGTCTGTTATAAAAGCGATTAAAAACATTGGACTTCTCAGACCATCCGGCCAAACTTTTAATTATGCTAATATCAATCCCTTTTCTCAAGGCAGCTGACGTAGAAGCATGACGTAAAGTATGTAGGGCAAACTCCTTGCCTACTCCACATCTAGCTAGAAACGCCCTTATCCATCTACTTATTGTATCTCCGGATGCCTTTTTATAAGGCTTTTTCGTTGTTATAAGCAAACTATCGCACTGCTTACGTAAATCTTTTGTTACAACTAGATATCTATTTAACGTATTAACAATACATAACTCAGGTCTCTCGATAAACTTTTGGTAATAGTAATAACGGCTGGAAGGTTCCTGATTTAGAATTTTTTACCTTCTGGGGTATCTCCATTCCATACCCTCTGGCTTTTCTAACAATATTTTTTATCGAAATTAAAGAGATTATCTGTTTTCTGTGTGCAGTGATTAGAGCTAACAGAACAACCAACTTATCAGTCAACTCTGGGAGACTCAACCTCTCCAGAGGGTATAGCTTTTCTAATGCTAATAATACTGGATCCAGGTCGTAGATCTTATCATACCTGGGCTTTGCTGGTTTAACATTATAGATACAAATCTCTTTTTCCCATTGGGTTTTGGTACTAAAAAATATGTTGAGACAAATTGGTTTGGTGCTTTAGGTACTTTCTTAATAGCATCCAAACTCAATAAATTAGCTATTGCTTCTCCCAAAAAGGGTTCATCAGATCTTTGCTGGCCGATGTTTCTGTTGTAACTAAAACGTCTGATCCCCGCCTTGCCTCGACCTCGTACAGGCGGGGTCCGCCAGTTTAAAGATGACGAAGCCTGGAACGTTGACTTCTTTTCTGCTGTTGGCTGTTTTATCGATAATCCTAATTTTTCTACAGCCTTGGCAAACTTTATTTTCTGTGATAAGCCTAGACCAAATAAAAGTTCGCCATGATCCGTTTTTTCCAAAATCTGTCTAGCCTTCTTGTTAAGGCATGGAGAGGTAAGAGGCCCTCCTGGCTTTTATCAACTGATATTGTAACTCGCACATCAGTTTACCAGAATCTATTAATTTGGTAAACAACTTCTTGGTGTCAATTTCTTGTACTGAACCGTCGAAAATCATGGAGATTCCAGATCCCAATGCTACCAAACTGGCTCCACATACATCAAGATTGGCCGCAAGAAATATATC
>NW_017144598.1:6624-8226 GCF_001652005.2 Ceratina calcarata
ACAATCGGTCTGTTATAAAAGCGATTAAAAACATTGGACTTCTCAGACCATCCGGCCAAACTTTTAATTATGCTAATATCAATCCCTTTTCTCAAGGCAGCTGACGTAGAAGCATGACGTAAAGTATGTAGGGCAAACTCCTTGCCTACTCCACATCTAGCTAGAAACGCCCTTATCCATCTACTTATTGTATCTCCGGATGCCTTTTTATAAGGCTTTTTCGTTGTTATAAGCAAACTATCGCACTGCTTACGTAAATCTTTTGTTACAACTAGATATCTATTTAACGTATTAACAATACATAACTCAGGTCTCTCGATAAACTTTTGGTAATAGTAATAACGGCTGGAAGGTTCCTGATTTAGAATTTTTTACCTTCTGGGGTATCTCCATTCCATACCCTCTGGCTTTTCTAACAATATTTTTTATCGAAATTAAAGAGATTATCTGTTTTCTGTGTGCAGTGATTAGAGCTAACAGAACAACCAACTTATCAGTCAACTCTGGGAGACTCAACCTCTCCAGAGGGTATAGCTTTTCTAATGCTAATAATACTGGATCCAGGTCGTAGATCTTATCATACCTGGGCTTTGCTGGTTTAACATTATAGATACAAATCTCTTTTTCCCATTGGGTTTTGGTACTAAAAAATATGTTGAGACAAATTGGTTTGGTGCTTTAGGTACTTTCTTAATAGCATCCAAACTCAATAAATTAGCTATTGCTTCTCCCAAAAAGGGTTCATCAGATCTTTGCTGGCCGATGTTTCTGTTGTAACTAAAACGTCTGATCCCCGCCTTGCCTCGACCTCGTACAGGCGGGGCCCGCCAGTTTAAAGATGACGAAGCCTGGAACGTTGACTTCGTTTCTGCTGTTGGCTGTTTTATCGATAATCCTAATTTTTTTACAGCCTTGGCAGACTTTATTTTCTGTAATAAAGTGAAGATCTCTCGTGTGAACTCATCGCCATTACGTAGAAATATGTAACCGTCTAAATTCGACGCTCTTACTTAAAATTAGCAAATTGTCCGGCACGTCTCACTTCTCACGTGAGCTCGCCGTCAATAGTACGACATGTCTCGCCTCTCGTTCGAGCTCGTCGTCAACATGTGCGATCTGTTTCACCTTTCGTGTGAACTCATCGCTAATACATATAGGAACGTAGTCCAACCTACCTGACCGTTTACTCTCGATTAACGCCTCAATCAAATCCTCGCTTTCATCCTGATCTAAAGCATCCTTCTTGAGCTTCTTGGCAATGTGCCCCTGAACCTCCTTCAATGTGGCTTGTAAACTCGCCAAAGACGGCGAACGCATTCTCTTTGTTCTTATCATTATCTCCACGTGCTGAGCTATGGCACACGCTTCGCGCACAAAAAACGTTATGACGAGCGCCAACGGAAGTAGGAACCAGCAGGCCGTTGGTCATGGATTGTAAAAATTATAGACGCTGAAAAGTTGTGGCGACAACTGCGTACTCTAGCGGTACTACCTAGTGATCGGAGAACGAGACACGAGGCATAATATGAAATCAAGGAGCGCGGTAACGGCCCGAAGGCAAGTTTGAGGCCCGTCAGGGGGCAGCATTGCCGTCGGGCATGT
>NW_017144599.1:0-309 GCF_001652005.2 Ceratina calcarata
CGCACATGCAGAAGAGTAATTATTACTGCAATAATCCTAGCTTAAAGGACGCCATAAAAACAAAAACCGATGGCGATACAGTGATCTTTTCATCGATCACCCTGTCTTGTCGCGGAATCTGGTCTGCAGCTTCGGCATCTCATTTACTTCAACTAGGTGTCATCACCAAGAAGGATGTGAAGGTTCTGTCAACAAGAACTCTATTAGGAGGCATGTATTGCTTTTCTATATTTAATAAAACGACAGGAATCCGTAGACGCTGGGCGAGGGCTGGAGTTGGTTAGCCTTCCTTTCATTTGGATCGTATTT
>NW_017144600.1:0-309 GCF_001652005.2 Ceratina calcarata
CTTTGAATGTGGACGTGTGCATATAACTACTTTACGATAAAGCTTGATGATACGCCGTTTTCTTATTTCGTGCGCCATTGATTATACAGCGTGAACATGTGCTTCGAATTTCATGAAATTCTTGCACGTGCCAAGATAAGGAAAGAAACTTATCGAAAGTTAAATTACGAATAGTCTGCGAAGTTTATCAAAATTGAAATTTCTTTTATACACTTCATATTTGTATCAAATCGAAATGCAATTTTAAGAAAAGGAAAATATACTCATAATGTGGAAGTAGAGAATGCATTTATGTTACATCAATAGAAA
>NW_017144601.1:0-309 GCF_001652005.2 Ceratina calcarata
AACTTTCTCATTTAAAAAATTTTTTAATACTACGATCTCTCAGCATAATAAACAACAAAACAGAAAACAGCAAAGTACACATGGGCACCCACAATTCGTTTGTACGTACAACCACAACATAGCGCAATATTGCGTCAGAGATTTCCCGAATATTTTTGCAACTGGCATAAAAACTGTTTTAAATATTTATTTACCTACGTAACATTCATTTATCTTGTGAAGTAAAAATAACGCTTACGCAAAACAAAACGTTCATTCATGTTAGCGAAGTGCACTTATTTACAAACAACTGCACGGGGTATATTTAAC
>NW_017144602.1:0-309 GCF_001652005.2 Ceratina calcarata
CTTCCTTCCTTCGTTGTAGGCGCCCTGTGTTTCACGACGTGCTTCTTGATATTTATTCCTTCTACTAGGCACGGATCTCCTGTGCTGCTCCTGCTGCTGCTTCACTTTACCAGTTCCAGATACATAGTGCAGGATCCTTCTATAAAGTTGTCCAACGTTTCGTCATACGAGTTTCTAATTTGCGTAAAATTTTTCAAACAATATTTAAATCGAACACTTCAAATTATTTGCTCATTAATTCTATTATGATCTCTTGATATTATACATATTAATTGGGTCAATTACAACAAAATCAATGAATAATTATTC
>NW_017144603.1:0-308 GCF_001652005.2 Ceratina calcarata
AACAGAACAACAACAAATACACGCACAAGCCGGCAAGGATGGGAGACTGCCATCGTAGCCCAGTGAAAACACAAACTAACAGGACAATCACCCACACTCACGCCCAAAAAAGAAGAAAAACAAAACACACGAGAAACATAACAATGACGCAGGAGGAAAGAAAAGAAAGACAAACACGATCCTATATTCTCATGAGATCTCTTTGTTCAGGAAAAACAGCAGACCGTACCAACAATCCAGCCTCTACCGCAACGGCGGTCGCCGAATCGTCAACATAAGGAGATCCAACAACGGAGAACCCATGAGGT
>NW_017144604.1:0-308 GCF_001652005.2 Ceratina calcarata
CATAATTCCTCCGATGGCGGTGTCCGATGCGTCCGTGGTAATGATGAACGGTTGATTGAAGTCAAAATATTGTAGAATGGGTTGCTGGCAGAGTTCATCTCGTAATTGTTCTAAACTATTCTGATGTTCCGTTGTCCAATGGAAACGTTTTCCTTTTCCTAGCAACTGAATTAACGGTTTTGCTTTAGCGGAATAATTTTCGATGAAGCGACGGTAATACCCAGTCAATCCCAAGAATTGTTGAATATTTTTCTGTGTTTTTGGTACTGGGAAATCTTTTACGGCTTTGAGGTTCCTGGGATCAAGTT
>NW_017144605.1:0-308 GCF_001652005.2 Ceratina calcarata
CACATAAGATGTACAACCCCTACAAATATGAGAACGACGTGAGATTAATTAATTTCATGGTTTTTCGGAATTGACTATTGCGTTAAAATAAACTGACTTCTACAGAGAACGTTTTATGAAGCTAATAGAAATGGGGGAAAAATTTACGTCAGCCTCCCGTTTTTATAATTGTTTAAAAAAGTAATAAGTTAATTTTCAAATCGCCTCTCCGATTTAATTGTAATCGTCCGAAATAATAATATTCTCGGGACCGTATTGAGGTCTCGAGAAAGTCATCGCGATAACATAGAAAAACATCGATACACGAG
>NW_017144606.1:0-308 GCF_001652005.2 Ceratina calcarata
ACGTTGCTGTAGACGCCATCCGCCCAGAGATAGGCCTACCGCGTATCGCTCAGGTTCCGTTGCGCCCAAGCGGGATCTTCATCCAGCCATTGCGCCTTCAGCCGACTGAGAGCTCGGAACCGCCTTCATCGAGCAAAGCCGCCAGATCTTCGTGAAAATCCCCGGTAGAAATCCCGTGCAGGGACAGCCGCGGCAGAAACTCTTCCACAGATTTAGCCCGCTTCAGGTAGGGAGGTAGCAAGGCGCTGTGAAACGTATGCCGTTACCAATGCGATCCCTGACCTTAGGTCATTTTGACGCTGACATCG
>NW_017144607.1:0-308 GCF_001652005.2 Ceratina calcarata
AATATGCAAGTGAAAGGTCCGACCAATATCGAGGGAGCGAAGGGGCTTTTTGCAGAGATGTTTGCGACGGGGAGAAATAAGAAGGTGAGGTGAAATGGTTGTATTATTGGCTGATGAGGTGAGAAAGACCGAATGGAAGAGTGTGCCCGCGATGGAATGGTTTAATTTCTGATAATGTACAACTCTGGTAGAAAACTGAAGATCGAAACGAGATGTCAGAATGATTGGTCCGTTCGAATCGGTGGAAGGTTTATATATGATTTAAAATCGTTGCGCAGGACTCATTTTGTGTCGGTATAATGACGGAC
>NW_017144608.1:0-308 GCF_001652005.2 Ceratina calcarata
TGCGAACGAATATATCTGCTATAAACTGTGAAGTGTGTCATATGGGGAAGATTTCCCAGCAACCGTATAAACAATCAACGAGTAGATGCAACGAGAAATTGGGTTTAGTACATTTTGATATCTGCGGCCCGATGAACACTGAATCGCTGGGTCGAGCAAAGTATTTTGCTACGTTTATGGACGATCACACGAGATATACAGAAACAGTAATGTTACGTCACAAGCCTGATATTTTAGAGTGGGGACAGATTTTCTGGAAGAGAATCTTCGAGCGAGCGATCAGTTGGCTTCGCCTTGCGTTACTAAAC
>NW_017144609.1:0-1862 GCF_001652005.2 Ceratina calcarata
AAATACCGGGTCTCCAACTTCCAGGGTTTGCCGAGTGGCCCGACGGTCGTAATACTCCTTAGAACGCACCTTTGCGTTCTCCAGATGTTCTCGAGCCAAGGTCTGTGTTTCATGCAGGACTCTCTTGAGGTTGGTCAGGTAGTCGTCATACGTAGATGTATCGGACCAGTCCAACCTTCCTCTCGCTGATGGTGTCCGTGCAGGATGTCCAAACACGAGCTCGTGAGGAGTGAATTGGGTACCCTCGTGTACGCTCGTATTGTATGAAAACGACGCTAGACTCGTCCACTCGTCCCACTCCCTCCGGTTAGTGATGAACGCCTTTAGATACTCCGTAAGGACATGATGCGACCGTTCAAGCGATCCATTCGTTTGAGGATGGAAAGATGTGGACATGTACTGCTTGATCCTGAACATCTTCGCTATCTGTCGCATGAATGCGCTAATGAAATTAGTCCCTCTATCGGTTAATATCGCTTTCGGGGCTCCGAAGCGACAAACGAACTCTTTGACAAAGGCGTCGGCGACATATTGAGACGTGGTGGATGGCAGTGGTATCGCCAAGGAAAACTTGGTGAGCAAGTCCTGCATCGTAAGGATGTAGGTATTTCCCTTCCTCGTCACAGGCAGCGGTCCCACAATGTCTAGGGCTACCTTATCAAATGCCATGCCCGGGGTGTCGGTGAGGGTCATTGGATGCCGGGGTTTCACCCTGACCAGTTTTTTCCGCTGGCACTCCGGACATCCTCTGATATACTCCTGGATTTCAGCCTTCATATTCTTCCAGTAGTACCATGTCCTGATCCGATAATATGTCTTCGTCACCCCTTTATGTCCGCCGATTGCCGACGAGTGATTTTCCTTAATGATTCCTATTCTTTCGTCCTTAGGAGGAGTGGTAACCAACTGGTGGCATACTGATACAGTTACTTGTTCCTCCTCCAGGTACGCCAGTAATAGGGCGAATGCATCGTCCCAAGGGATCGAATCAAGTCGGTCTGACTTCGCTATATTAACCGTGCGGAAGTCGTATTCGCGTATTACGCCCCTCAATGACTCGAAGGTTTCCTTTAAAATCTCAGGATCCAGGGTTGCGTGGAGCGTTTCCTTGGCCGCGAGAGCCACTATCGTCCGGTTACACCTTACAGGATCCTTCACACTGTGCAACCAGGTCAAGGGCTGATGGTCAGTGTAGAGGACGAACCTTCTCCCGTAAATGTATGGCCTGAAGTGTTGGGTGCAGTATACGATTCCCAGTAGTTCTTTTTCAATCGTGGAATAATTGCACTCGGCTTGGTTCAGAGTTCTAGACGCGTAGGCAATCGGTAGCTCTTTGCCATTTGTTTCCTGGCTGAGCATACCTCCTACGGCGTACCCTGAAGCATCCGTCGTAACGTGGAACTCCCTACCGAAGTCTGGGTATTGTAAGATCGGCTCTTCGCACAGCCTTTCCTTAAAATAGTCGAAGGCCGCTTGTTGTGCGTCTCCCCAAGAGAACGGTACTCCCTTCTTTAAGAGGCAGGTCAGTGGTCTGGCGTGCTTCGAGAAGTCGGGTATGAACCGTCGGTAGTATCCAGCCAGTCCTAGGAAACCCTTCACCTTCTTGGTGGTCGTAGGAATGGGCATCCCTTGGATGGCCTCCACCTTCTTTGGGTCTGGCTTGACCCCTTCCTCAGTGATGATGTGACCGAGGTACGAAACTTCCTTCCGAAGGAACTCACATTTGGTAGTTTGAATTTTCAAATTGGCGCTTCGGAGGCGGCCAGCGAGTCGTCGGAATTTGGTTTCATGTTCCTCAAGTGAACTGGCGTAGAGTACAGCGTCATCCACATATATGAACATCTCGGATCCCTGCAGACCCA
>NW_017144609.1:4028-5892 GCF_001652005.2 Ceratina calcarata
GTACTAAATCTTCGTGCTCGGCAGCCGAGGGCAGCTGTCCTCCTTTCTCGGGAATAGAAGGGGTCTCTTTGTCCACGCGCGCTTCGAATGTGGAGCGGTTCCCATCACTATCAGGAACCGTTCCGCAACTATGCCTCTCTTGGGCACTAAGAACAGCGAAATCATCATCGCAAGGTATATGCCTCTTTTGGGCATTACAAACAGCGAAATCTGCATCGCAAGAAACATGCCTCCTTTGGGCACTATGATCGGTAGACTCGACATCCCGAGTCACCGGTTTGCGCTTGGACAGAGCCTCACTTCGAAATCCCTCCTCGAAGGGGAGCAACTCCACACTGGGCTCCGTTATCACGAGCTCACTCTCAGTGAGATTTACGACGGGGACTACTGTTTTCCCGTTCCTATTTTTAACAAGGGCGCTTCCCATTAACACTCCATCGGAGAGTGGTCTTCCTTCGACGAAGCCTTCGGACATCGCAGGGCCTCTGACCTCAGCAACCACGTCACCTATGCTCCGGGCTGGAATGGTGACCGTACAGTCCGTAAAGGGTATCACGTCGCCAGAGATTCGCATACACTCTTCGGGGTATGCTATTTCCACACCCGCCTTCCTCAGGAAGTCCGATCCAATGATCCCATCCTTCTCGATAGGGAACGTGTCCTCCACGACATGGAATCGAATCGGTACGCCATAGAAGGAGGTGTCCAGGATCCCTTCAGCGACGGTCCCCTGGCCGTTTATTCCAACCAGCTCCGCCCGGACATTAACGTCGACGTCCTCAGCGTTAGTCATTGCGCTCCTGCGCAGGACGCTCACCTGAGCGCCTGTGTCTACTATAACCTTCGTGTTATACTTAACTCTGGGGGCCTGCAACAAGATGCACGGAACTCCCCCCGGTGGGTACCTTCGAGTGGGCACTAATGCCGTGGTACCCCCGATGTGCCTGCTCCTTCTCTGGTCGGAGCTTGGTTCGGGCGCATTGCCGGTTGAGGAACCCCGCGGGTCGCGCCCTGAGTGGCCGACGGGGTTTCGTCGTTTCCCGCCTGCTGGCGGATCTTCTTCCAGCAATCTGGTTCCTGGTGGCCTGGGTTGCCACAGTAACCGCATGTTTTGACCTCCGTCACCCTGCTCGAGGGAACTGCACCCCGCGCATCCGAGAGAGTATGTGGCGTGCTTGTGTTGCCCCTCACTCGGCAGTCGCGTGCCTCATGTCCCTCTTTTTGGCAGAGTTGGCACCTGGTCCTGTCCACACGCCCTTCGGAGCTGAATCGGATTTTATCCCGCTCCATTTGCTTGTGGACGGTGATAGCGTTCTCGAACGCCTGCTGCAACGTGGCACAGCCCAGCTGTTGCAGCCTGGAGCGCGGGGAAGGCATCAACCCTTCAACGAATGCTTCCCGCGCTAATTCGTCTATGTCCTCCACGACGAACTGGTCTAGATGTCCGCGACGTTGAGTTTCCGAATCCAGCAGGGCCGCCCTTAGGTCTTTGACCCTACCAATGTACTCCAGTATGTGTTCCTTGGACCCTTTTACGACGTTGGCCAGTTCTCCTCGATAGTGGTTCGGGGTTTTTGCCGGGTTGAAGACCCTCTTCAGTCCTCCCACGAACTCATCGATGGTGGTGCATTCGTCGTCCTCCACGGCCAACTGAGGTTCCGCAGTTGGAGGCAACATATCGCGAGCCCTCTTGCATGCTCTCGCGAACTGGAGAACGGGTATGTTGGTGCCATTAAATTTAGGCACAGTGTCGGCGGCATCTTTTACCGTGACATGCGGATATGTCGGGGGTCCCATTCCTGGATAATACGGACTCCACAATGGTTGTACGCCATGGGGAGCTGGCGTGAACGGTGCGGTTCCC
>NW_017144610.1:0-308 GCF_001652005.2 Ceratina calcarata
CTACTTCGGTGCCGAGACACCGCCTGCTACCGTGATCGGGGCCCACCGTTCTAGTGTTGATTGCGTCTTATCTTCTTATCGGTGCTGGTTTGCACTTCGTCTATGTCTCCTCTTTTCTTGCGGAGTTTTCTCGTAGCTACGTCCGCGAAGATTCTGTACGTCCCCTGCACGATGAGTTCTCCTATTGTCGGAGGCCATGCGATGGCCTTCTCGAGGCAGTGCTTCTGTAATTTGGATCGCTCCTCTTCGTATAGTGGGCATTGCATCAGTATGTGTTCCGGCGTTTCTTCGGCTTTTCTGCATTTGCA
>NW_017144611.1:0-308 GCF_001652005.2 Ceratina calcarata
AAGAATTGTCAAAGAGAAAAATTTTTGTCTAAAATTGAACTTTGTATCAGGAGAATATAATATGGTAGGAGGTAGCACTAACTCCTGCTATGACGTCACGATTCCAAGAATTTTTTAAATTCCGATTCCACAAAATTTCTACTTATACTAAGTGAAGATGACATGGAGAAGGGATTGGATGTAGGCAGATTTAAAGGTAAGTAACGAGGAGTTTGTATTGCATTTAAACTATCTCTTTATTAATTAAAACTTTAAAAAACATACAATAATTTACAAAGAGGATTGCATAAGGCTACTTAGAAATTCAA
>NW_017144613.1:0-308 GCF_001652005.2 Ceratina calcarata
CACGGTAGAGAACCTACAATTGAAAGAAGAAAACAGCAAACTCAAAGAATACATCTTAGTCCTAGAAAAACGGATTACGATACTAGAAAACGCTGTTCATAAAGAGAAAAAGGACGAAGTGAAAACGCCAGACATAACGGTCCACCAAGATCACCTAAAGGAACTAAAATCAAGACTTGACAAACAAATGACGGATTTCAAGAATGAGATCAAAGAACTATTGACCACAGGGCTTGCGAATAGAAGTCGTGAGAAAGGATACGGAGAAAGCACAGAAAACGGCACACTCACAATCAACAGCGCCGAAG
>NW_017144614.1:0-308 GCF_001652005.2 Ceratina calcarata
ATACATATATGTATATTTATAATAGGAATTTACTCTTCGCATTATGTTTCTCGTCTCATCTTTTTATTTTCATTTCATCTCGCGTTCTATCCGTGTACTCCTTTCAACTATTGTGTTACTATCCTTTGATTGCGTTTCCATTATCTTCGTTCAAGAATCGTGAATGCATTTCCCAGAATGTGATTATTTCTCGCAAATGTTACTTTCCACTTATGAATGTTTAGATGTTAATGTAAATTTATGTCATCGTATAATGTGTTTGATGAAGTTCACTGATCTCGTATTAAGGATGTATTGGCTATACAATC
>NW_017144615.1:0-308 GCF_001652005.2 Ceratina calcarata
ACACAGTCACGGGTCGTGCTGCACGATTCGCTCGTCTTCCGTGATCAAGCGCCTAACAAGAGGCTCAGCTTTCTTTAGTCTATCGAAATTGATTCCAAAAATTTAGTCTTTCGCATTCGAGAGTTTTAATGTAAATTTTATTTATCTATTTTGAGTATGCACAAAACTAAGGAAGAATTACAAGTGTTCTTTACGAAGCGGTATATCAATAAAAAATGAATTCTATCATTTTTTTAACACAACGAAGTATAATAGGGTCTTCTGTATAAAAATACGCAGTCTGGCTATTACTAATCTTGTCCTGAAGC
>NW_017144616.1:0-308 GCF_001652005.2 Ceratina calcarata
CTTCGGCGCTGTTGATTGTGAGTGTGCCGTTTTCTGTGCTTTCTCCGTATCCTTTTTCACGACTTCTATTCGCAAGCCCTGTGGTCAATAGTTCTTTGATCTCATTCTTGAAATCCGTCATTTGTTTGTCAAGGCTTGATTTTAGTTCCTTTAGGTGATCTTGGTGGACCGTTATGTCTGGCGTTTTCACTTCGTCCTTTTTCTCTTTATGAACAGCGTTTTCTAGTATCGTAATCCGTTTTTCTAGGACTTTGATGTATTCTTTGAGTTTGCTGTTTTCTTCTTTCAATTGTAGGTTCTCTACCGTG
>NW_017144617.1:0-308 GCF_001652005.2 Ceratina calcarata
AAAAAAAAAAGCTAACAGGTTTCACGATTAAGGAAGTATTGGAAAATTAGATAGCATGCATTGGATAATGTACTGGCACATATTGTTATCGCGGTGTGTTACGAATCAACGAAGCATGACCATGTTTAACCCTTGCCTTGGATGCATTTTCACTCTCGTTGTTTCCTCCACGTTTTCCCACAGTTCATTTTGCATTTCGTTTCTCACATTTCACCACCGCGCCAGCATCGTTAAGACACGTCGAAAAATTTCTCATGACTCACGCTACTCCGGCTCCGACATCGAATGCATTCAATTATCTATGTATA
>NW_017144618.1:0-309 GCF_001652005.2 Ceratina calcarata
TCCCTGATCGGTTACAAATATTATCTTATTGAACAACTCTTCGTTTATACCGTACTGTAGAAGTCGGTCGCTTAACTCGCGTAATATATTTTCGCCGGTCTTCCTCTCGTCCGGAAAGTCCGCCGTGAACAGAATTCTTCCGAACAATTTCCAGTCTTTGATGTAATGTACTGTAAGTNCGTTGCATTAATAACTGCTTTCAACAGTTTGGCAAATCCGGGACCACTTATTGAATTGAATGACCGTAGGTCCTCCGTACAGTAATGTACACAAGCTTTCATGATAATTTTCTTATCCTCTGCTGTGACA
>NW_017144619.1:0-308 GCF_001652005.2 Ceratina calcarata
CGTTTTTTATGGTTTTCATATGTTTCGAATTAAGCGTGGGAAGTTCACTTCTCACAGCTCGTCCACGTGAAGAGAATCTAATCGTGAGTAAAGTGCTAATTTTGTAAGAGAAAGAAAAATGCAAAGTCGTAAGCACTATACCGACTGTGAGAAACGGTTATTCTTACACATCCTTAAAAAATATTCAAGAACAATTGAAACAAAGAAAAGTGATAATACAACATTACAAAGAAAAGAAGAAGCGTGGCGATTAATTCATTCGGAATATAACTTGAGCTCAGTTATATCGTGCGAGGTAAGAAAATTAT
>NW_017144620.1:0-612 GCF_001652005.2 Ceratina calcarata
TAAAAGTGAGAACAGTTCCCGAGGGTCGCGAGGTCGTCTGGATTTCTATTTATAAATCGTCGGAGGGAAAAATAGAACCGCTGACGGACGAATAGCTCTATCTTTGATCCGAATCCACTGGGAACGATTGCAACCATGCACTTAACTGAATTCCAAACGAAAGCGACATCCCAATCTTTTTTTTCATTTCATTCCAAATTCCGTTCTATTAAAATCAACCTTTAATTATTATTGTTTATACTGTGAAACACGTTTGTACAAACCGAGGGAAACACGAGCGGCCTGGCATCCTATAATCATTATCAGTCTCGGTATAAAGCAAACAGGACCGGCATAAATAACAAGAAAATTGCCAATAACTCTGCGACGATTTTTGATCCCCGAACCTGCGCCGCAAGATTTATCATCCGGATCAGAGAGATTACGTTATCTCTAGCCGCGGGTGGAGGGAAGAAATGGAAGTGGGATAAATCGCGTTATCGAAACTCGACGGTGTTTCTCTTATCCCTGCACATCGCCGAATGGCACTGCTATAAATATTCGATTCGCTGTCTCCAATCTGTCCGTCGGCCAGTCCTCCAATGGGAATAAAATATCCTCCAAATACACGCT
>NW_017144621.1:0-308 GCF_001652005.2 Ceratina calcarata
CCTTTATACAATGCATTCAGCGAAATTCTATATAAAAAGTATATAAAATATAAAAAATAATGCAAACATATCGGGCTTTCAGTATCGATTCTTTTTTAGGATTTCCTAATAATTCCGTTTGTAGTGACGTGGGATATTCGTTCTACACGTGGCTTTGTTACTGGCATTCGTAGTTTACCATTTGAAGTGCGCTCTTTTTTTTTGTTTTTAGTACTTCAATCGTGGTTGCACTAGCTTTTTACCCTCTGTTATTTTCGAATTTCCATTTGAAACTGGTCTTTCATCTATAATTCTCTCCAAGTTGTTTG
>NW_017144622.1:0-308 GCF_001652005.2 Ceratina calcarata
TCAATAACTCCCGAACGGATGGACGTAGAGGGGCGTATTTAGGCTCATTTTGTAGTGGACGACGAAATCTACAACTTCTGTGCATAAAGAATTCGCTAGTGTCAATGGTTAACGAGTTATTTGCAAAAAACAGTTTTTCGGTTTTTTGCCAATAACTTCCAAACGGATGGACTTAGGGAGACGTATGTAGGACCACTTTGTAGAGGACGACGAGACCTACAATCTATATATAAAAGTTTCTCGCTAGCCTCAGTAGTTCACGAGTAATTTGCAAAAAACTGTTTTTCGTTTTATGCAAATAACTCGTT
>NW_017144623.1:0-308 GCF_001652005.2 Ceratina calcarata
TTTAGTTTGTATCTAATATCATAGTTAGTCATCCAATTGGCCAATTGCCTCCCCAGTTCTAGTTCACACAATCATTTCCCGTTATTTCGTGCTTCGCGTTCATATCCCCTATTAATACATAGTAATTGTCTGTCCTATCGAGTTTCAGACAGCTAAATATTTTATTCAAGTCATTTTTAATGTTACAAGCCCTGTTCGAGCCTGGTGCGTATGCACATATAATAAATAAGTTATCGCTAACATTACTTTTTAACTTTATTACAGTTGTTTCTAATATTTCAGTCTTAGGGATAATCACATTTTCAAAA
>NW_017144624.1:0-308 GCF_001652005.2 Ceratina calcarata
TAGAGTAATAGCCAGGAAAAAGACTAAGCGAGTTGTCACATTTTGTAATACCTGTAAAGGAGAACCGTTATTATGTTTACAGTGTTTTAATGAAATCCACTAATCCTGTAATTAGTCAAAATTAAGTAAATTTTAAATAAATTTTCTGTAATTCCATAAAACAGTGTAAATTTTATAGTTCTGTATCATGTTACACGCGCTGTCAGCCAGCGGTGGCTGACGCGGTCTAAACGGAAAGTCTAGTGTCAGCCACCGATGGCTGACGCGGCCTAAACGGAAAGCCTAGTGTCAGCCACTGATGGCTGACG
>NW_017144625.1:0-308 GCF_001652005.2 Ceratina calcarata
TTGCAGATTGGTTAGTTCAATTGAGTTACCTAGAGATGAATAATACTAGATTATAGCAACCGATTAAATGTAACATCTTATATGAATTAAGTCGATTTTTAACATCTCGACTATTTTTAACAACTGACATTCATTCATCTCGCACGCTCCTATTTACAGCTTTGCGATTTAGAAGTTTCTCGAGTAAAATTAACACGAAGTAGCTTGTAAATCAAGTAGCTTTCTCTGACTAATATGAAACATGGTCACTCTTCTGCGTCGACGATTAATCCCTACAGTGTAATAATTCGGTAAACTATAGAATGCAC
>NW_017144626.1:0-308 GCF_001652005.2 Ceratina calcarata
AGATAGTAAAAGAAATGTCGAATAACATTTCGAACCATTGATCAATCTATGGGAACGTGTTCGGATTCGGTAATACAGTAGTCTGACCATTGTCTGGCTCGATCACTTGCTGGCTGTCCGCTTGACGGACCAGCCGTACTATCAGTAGAGTAATCAACGCAGAGTCAGACGTATAGTTACATGAACCGAATTGTTCCACCAATTTCGTGGCTTATTCATTTGCAATCAATTCCAACTTCTGTTTCATTGATTATTTATTTATATCACATGAATCACTGCTGTTTCTTTTAATTTATAATTATGTCTTG
>NW_017144627.1:0-308 GCF_001652005.2 Ceratina calcarata
TTACAGAAGTTATAAATTGATTCTAACAACAATAGATTTCAATTGCTAAGTTCTTTCAATATTTATCAGATTTCTGATAATCAGAAGAATTGCTTATTGAAACTAAAAATTAGGTTTCCGACATTCCTTTTATTTCCGCCGGCTAAATTCGCCAACGATACTTACTTCCACGCCTCGTGATCATTTAGGGCAACGTCTCGTGACGGGGTTATTAAGTCAGTTTTTAATGGATTTCTTTGCTTCGAAGTCAATTAAAATAGCTACCCGTGATCTAATTAAAAATAACAATATTTTGATATATTATACAC
>NW_017144628.1:0-308 GCF_001652005.2 Ceratina calcarata
AAATCAGTACTAAAGTACACACGGATATATCGAAATATAGGATAATCAATGGTTTTGTCTCAAGAATTTTGTCATATGATTTAGGGTATTTGATATTGTTTTGTACCTTGACATCTTCAGATTACAGAGACAAGATGCATTGACATTTGCTTTTTTTCTTGTTTGATCGAAAATCTTTTTCCAGTGATAGCATTCGACACGATCGTTTGGGAAGTGAGCTTTGGATTTCTTTTATGACAAATCTTTTATTTTTTTCAATGTTTCTTTTAACGTTTATTAACAAATTATTGCAGAAACATGGAACACTT
>NW_017144629.1:0-308 GCF_001652005.2 Ceratina calcarata
CCAGTTAGGGCACCATCCCTAACAAAATAAATAATTCTATGAAAATAAACTTGATATAAATTTTGAGGGCAGCTAAATTGTTCACCTAATGGATTACTTATCGTACACTCTTTTTATTTTGTAATTCCGTACAGTATTTTTTCATGCTTGAATATAATTATAAATAGACTACGGATTTTATGTACTTGTAAAAAACTTATGTCGGCAGAATAAAAAATATTTGCCACGTATTAAAATATACAAAATATTAAGGAATGAGTGGATGTTGCGATATTTAAATAATAAAAGAATTATCTACATAAAATGCA
>NW_017144630.1:0-308 GCF_001652005.2 Ceratina calcarata
CCGACCTCGTTGTAACGGTCGAAGCAGTGGTCGGGAAGGCCGCCATTTGCCGCATAGACTGGACTTATACAATTTACAGGGACAGACGACACAGTTGGGTTTTCACTCATACGCTTGACTGCACTGGACACTGCACTTTATGATTATAGACACTTAGAATAAATAGAAGACATTTCACTGTACGAGGAGATAGTCTAAGGACGGAGCTACCCGCCGACACGTCCGTCCGCCACGACGGTTCATGGTCGACTCCCAGTTACTGAAGATCTGCCTCAGCCTGTCCCCCAGGATGACCACTGCCAGGGCCA